>NW_026570994.1:15635304-15708304 GCF_026225935.1 Boleophthalmus pectinirostris
GTTTCTCCATTTTTTTCCCCTGTGGACCCATATTTTAAAAGTCACAAACCTTTACGACCGAAGTCAACAGACATTATTCACAAAATCACAAAATAAAGGTGGATTTGACCATTATTGAACATTTATGAGGATATTTTATTGTGCCTCTCTAACAATTGAGTAAAACTAGTTGTTAAACAGTGAAAAACTGTAATTGGACCAACAATAAAATGATCCATAAGTCGCCTATTTGGACATTTCTTTTTCTTTTCAACATTCACTTGAACCAGCAATATTGGAACAAAATAGTCAATAAAATAATTACAAAAAGATTAGAAATTATGCAAAACGTGTCTTAACATTTCAACATGTGTCAGAACTATATATTTCAGACCGACATGCAGATCGTGACAAGGCGACCCAATAAAATCTCTTGAGAACCACCTGAAGGTCACGGCCCAGTCTTTGAAACACTGATGTTGGACCATTAAGGAACTTTATTCAAATATACTGTCATAAAACTGTTTAAAACTTAGGGAAGAGCAGAGATTAATAATAAAATTGCATTCTGAATTTATGAAACCGCTATGAATTTTAACAGAATATTTATGCCAATTTGCCCTGGCCTACACTCACTCACATTTTAGAAAATTCTTTATTAACAGCCTTTGTCATATTCCAAAAATTATTAATATCTTTCAAATGCAGGTTCTTAGTTAAACTGCACAGTATTAGTGAGAAAAATATAGAAAACGCCGCTCTTATGTTGTAAATAGACATAAATAAAGAAAAGAAATAAAGTTGTATGTGATTATATGACTTATTTTTTACACTATAATATAGGGATGTAACAATAACTAAAATATCGTGATATTGAATCGTCAAAAGTCTCACAATAATATCGAGGGCCATTGCAGGATATCGAATTACAAGCTTCTTTGCTTAAATTCACTGTTATAATGCAGCAATAGATTAAAAAAAACAGAAAGAACTACATAGACCATGATCCTTTGCTCTATTTCAGCTCGTCTGTTTCATTCACAATTTTGTTAGTCTCCACAAAATATCACAATAAACATCATACCGTGAGAAGCGTATCGTGAAAATATCGTATCGAGAGACTTGGATATCGTTACATCTCTACTATGATATAATGCAACTCAATGTAAAAGTATTGGTATTTGTATTTAAGTATTCAGTATTCTCTAACTAAATACATTTTCAAAGTATTTAGGGTTGCCAGATTTGAAACCAAAACTGAAAACTGTCATAACGTAATCATATATCTTTTTTATCATGTCATGTTTTAATGTTTTTATTAAGTTAAGTTTATTAAATTACTAAAGCATATAGGACAATATAGACAGTGTTGGGAAGTAACTACCACATTTTCTTTTGGGTATTCATTATGTCATTTTGCCTTTGAATTGCATTATAGAAAGCGCAGCTCTTTTACACTATGATATGATGCAACACAATGTAAAAGAATTGATTTTTGTATTTTAGTATTCAGTATTCTGTAACTAAACACATTTGCAAAGTATTCTTCCCATCATTGTCGAAATTATATACAGTATTAGGTTATAAATGTCTAAGTACATATAATCTGACATGGATTTGGGGTTGCCAGATTTGACAACACAACTGAAAACTGTCATATTATAATCATATATCTGTTTATCATGTCATTTTTTTATGTTTTTATTACGTGTAGTCTCCTGAAGCGTTCCATATAGGACAACTGAATACACGTACCAAGAATACATGTTAATTTGAGTACTCAGTAACACAGTTTCAAACTAATCTTCCCATCCCTGGCTATATTAGACTATCAATGTCTAAGTACATATAATCTGACATGTATTTGGGGTTGCCAGATTAGAAAACAAAACTAAAAACTGTCAAATTATAATTAAATATCTTTTTATCATGTCATTTTTTTATGTTTTTATTAAGTGTAGGCTACTAAAGCTTTCCATATAGGACAATATAGTGTTGGGAAGTAACTACAACATGTACCGAGAATACATTTTACTTTGGGTATTCAGTATTTTGTAACTAAATACATTTTCAAATAGATATTAGACTACAAATATCTGGGTACATATGATTTGACATGTATTTGGGGTTGCCAGATTGGAAAACAAAACTGAAAACTGTCATATTATAATAATTTATCTTTTTATCATGTCATTTTTTTATGTTTTTTATTAAGTGTTGGCTCCTGAAGCTTTCCAAATATGACAGCTGACTACACGTACCAAGAATACATGTTAATTTGGGTACTCAGTAACACATTTTCAAAGTATTCTTCCCATCCCTGGCTATAACAAAATTAAAAACTGTCATAATTGCCTATATACCTTTCTATACTATGTAATTTTTTAAGGATTACTACTAAAGATTTCCATTTAGGACAATATACTTAGTGTTCGGAAGTAACTGAATACATGTACTTAGAATATTTTTTAAGTTTATTCATTATCACTGTGATATATAGCAATAAATGTCTAGGTACATATCATTTGACATGTATTTGGGGTTGCCAGATTAGAAAACATATATCATATATCTTTTTATCATGTCATTTTTTAATGTTTTTGTTAAGTGTAGTGTCCTGAAGCTTTCCAAATAGGACAACTGAACATGTACCAAGAATACATGTTAATTTGGGTATTCAGTATTCTGTAACCAAACACATTTTCAAAGTATTCTTCCCATCCCTGGCTGTTTTAGGCTGTCAGTCTCAAAGTACATATAATCTGACATGTATTTGTATTGCCAGATTTGAAAACAAAACTGAAAACTGTTATATTATAATCAAATATCTTTTTATTATGTCATTTTTTTATGTTTTTTGTTACGTGCTTTCAAAATAGGACTGAATACACGTACCAAGAATATGTGTGTTAATTTATGTATTCAGTATTCTGTAACCAAACATATTTTCAAAGTATTATTCCAATCCCAGGCTATAACAAATAAAAAAAAAACAACCTGTATACCTTTCTTTATCATGCCATTTTTGGGGAGATTAAGTGTAGACTACTAAAGGTTTCCATATAGAACAATACAGGCAGTGTTTGGAAGTAACTGAGTACATGTGCTGAAAATACTTTTTAATTTTGTTTATTCAGTATCACTGCTATAAATACTGTATATTAGGCTATAAATGTCTAGGTACATATAATGTGATATGTATTTGGGTTGCCAGATTAGAAAATAAAACTGAAAACTGTCAAATCTTAAACAAATATCTTTAATCATGTCATTTTTTCATGTTTTTATTACGTCTAATCTCGTGAAGCTTTCCATTTTGGGCAACTGAATACAAGTACCAAGAATACATGTCATTATTCTGTAACTAAACACATTTTCAAAGTAATCTTCCCATTCCTGGCTAAAAACTGTCATGACTGCCTGTATATCTTTCTTTATCGTGTCATTTTTGGGGGAGATTAAGTGCAGGCTACTAAAGATTTCCATATAGGCTCTCTCCAAGTTCATTGTTCCAACTTGGAGCCGTCACGTCCAATGCCCGTTTTCTCGCCCTGATTTCCTCCGTCCAAAAAAAGCCAGTCTTATAATTTATTTATAAGTTTAGCGCCATCTCTATACTGCCTGACTGTAGCACATTTTAGAGAACCAATGGGATCCTCTCGTTCCAGCAACCATCACCAGTAACCATCTGGATATAGAACCAATTTTTACGCGCAAAACTTTGGACGTTTCTTGAACAAAACGCCCAAAAAACTCACCGCTGTCTTCAATACTGTCTGTGATTTTCATCTCCTGGTCCATGTTGAAGCCCTCTTGCTGAGTTTCTGTGCCCGGAGGAGGGTGTTCTTGGGCGGGCTGCTGTTGCTGGGGCGTCTGGGTGAGTGAATCCGCCGCTGGTTCGCACTGGCCGTTGACCGTCGCCGTCTGCACCGCTCCTCCTCCTGCCGGGATGGGGATGGTAGTTGTGGCAGTGGGGTCCGGAGGAAGTCCCGAGTCCGTCATGGTGCTTCTATTTTTTTTTTTCTTTCTAAGTTTTTTTTCTTTTTTCAGGAGCAGGAGAACTCGGAAAATGTCACACCTGGATGCGAGGTGCGAAGCGTTGACGGCAGCAGTGCGCCCCGAGGAGAGAGAGAGGAAGAGTCCGGAGATGCTGCGCTCAAACACGGTCAAGACACACAAAGAGAGACGAGAGGAGAGGAAGTGCACACAGGCTTCACAATAAAAGCCCTGTACAAACTTTTTTTCAATCTTAATCTTACAGTAGAGATAGTTAGAAATGAAAACTTAATGTGCAAAAAAGTATAAAGTGCAAAGGCTTGTAGTTTAATCTTGGTATAGTGATATTTTCAAAAGCCAAATCTGTTTTACTGCCATCAAAATATTATTCCATCCCTTCTTGATAAAATCCACTATACATTATTGTCATTGATAATATCTCTAGACAGACAGGGGTCAAATTTGGACCACAGTATAGTTATATTTGACCCTCGAGATCATATCAAATATTTATTAGCGCTGCCCGCCGACTACAGACAGACTATAGAGACATTATTTATTTAAAATGTTGTTATTGTTTTATATTCTGCTTGTTCTGGATTCAGTGTTTAAGCAAAATTATTATTAAACATGTATTTTAATAAGAAAAGGTTTAACATTACATATCGAAAGAAGAGAAAACATTCAGATGTTGTTAAAATTTTAAAGAAATATTTAGTTTGGCCCACGACTTAGTTCCAGTTTTTAATTTTGACCCTCTGTGAATCTGAGTTTGTCTCCCCTGACCTAGAAAATGGTAAGAAAAACAAAGATTCCTATTCCGCTTTTGAACACGTCAAATATTGTTTTATTACAACATGGTTAATGTTAAATAGGCAAATTTGATTTGGCACTTTTCCAAGGAAACACTCACACATTCATACACTCATTCGGCAAGAGGGGTTAAGTGTCTTGCCAAAGGACACAACACCAGCATCTGTGGGAGCTGGAATCACACTGTCGACCTGTGGATCAGTGGATCAGACCGTTTTACCAATAATGTTTATGTCAAGAACAGGATTTGACCCACTGACCTTCAGATCAGAAGACGATCTTTGTAATCACTTTTAAGCTTTTGTAGAAAAACAGTTATCCCTCAAATGAAATGTTATCCTGTCAGTAATCAATTATTGTGCTTTAGTAAACACTAAAAATTAAATTTCTAAAAAATCTATTCGTTTTTGAGACATAAAACAACATAAAAGTGCCATTTGAGTCACTGGAGACTCTTAATATAGTAGGTATTTTCAAAACCCAAATTGATTTTACTGGGATCAAAATATTAATCCATCTCTTCTTGATAAAATCCATTATATCCTACTTTATTGTTATTGCTAATATTAGAGAAATGGTAACAAAAAGAAACCAAAAACTGCAACTCTTCAAATACTGTTTCATTACAACATTTTTTCTGTACGATCACTTTTAAGCCCTTGTAGAATCCAGTTATCATCCATCAGCTGAACGGCTCTAACATGTTGACATTGCCAATCCCTCTTTATCAGGGGTGTCCAAATTATGGTCTAGGAGCCAAATGTGGCCCTCAAACCACATTTTCTTAGCTCTCAGTTCTGCCAAATGATCACAGGCAACATCTTATTACGTTGTGATTCAGACCTAAATTTGATATAGTCTTAAACTTTATTGATCCACAAGGGAAATTATTTGGACACAGTAGCTCACACATCACAATATATGATTAATAACAAAGAGAACAAGCGTAAATGTTCATCTAAATTCAAAATAAGTCGCAAAAATAACAAGAGACTGGTGTCAAATAAGGAATAATTATAAAGATATATGTAGGTCTAAAGTAAAAACAGAAATAAGGTAATAAAAATAAATCTCAGGTATATACAAAAGGTTGCAAATTGAGCCTGGAATTAGTGTTACAAGACTTGAAGCTCATCTAAATCTCAAAGTCTTGCTGTATAGAGTGAGAACCAGTCCACGTTTCTCCTCTACAAATGTGTTTCTATGTTCACTCCTGATCTTTAGCATATGCCTACATTGCACAAAAATAAATAAAATACGTGTCTATGTAATAAAAATAGCAGAGTAGAGATTGTAAGTCTCTGTGCCTAAAGTGAAATCCAGTTTTTAATAGGAAAAAATCACAAAATAATAGATTAAAGTCTGGCCTAAATAGGGCTGGGTATCATTAAGAAGTTGCCGATACGATTTGATACGGTTCAATAAAAAATAAAGGCTAAATCATGACTGTGATCCTAAAAGTCTTTGTTAAACTGTTTCCTGTGCAATGTTAATATAAAAAAACGCCCATTTTAATCATCAAAACAGTGAAAATGTCAAATGTGTCGCATAAACGAGTTTCCTTCCTCTAAACAAGCAACAAAACTGTAGCGCTGTAATAAAATAATTTAGCAAAATATACCAAAAAATACTCTTGGTGATGTATCGATACAGCAGCCCACGATATCGATACTGTATCATCACATTAAACGATACGATATATCGATACCCCTAGGCCTAAAGATGATAATTTAGCATTTAAATTAAGGTATGTCCTCAAAAAAGGTCAATATTGGACTATGATACTAAAAGATAAGATTAGAGAGATAGTACTTTTATTTTGAGAAACCGGAAGTCGCGTGGGTTACGTGCGCTAAATTGACGCACACTTTGCGCACGGTGGAGCGAAGGCAGAAAAACCAAACCAACAAGAAGAAGAAGGGGGGAAAAAAAGCTCTCAGTTCACATCGCGGTGAGACTACAGCACCTGGACTCTAATTATGACACTGCTGACGGGGCTCACGAGACCTGCGCCCCGCCACACGCATGCGCATCCTGTCCCCACGGCGCACGCGAGGGTCCCAAGAGACACCCCGCCCGCCCCAGCCGCCCCAAGTCCCGTCACCTGAGTCACGTACGAGCACGCAAATGATCAAACACCAGACGGATGCGGCTCACGTACTAATCTCTGTCACCGTTGTTCCTAAATTTTAAGCACTACTTTTCCTCCCTTCGGACACACCCAAACCCGCGTCGGTGTAGTCTCCACTGCGTAAAAATGCGCAGGAGACAGACTGGGGGGGTGCCCGCTGAAAATAAAGGGGGTTCCATTTTAGATAAGGATCAGCGCGCGAAGAAAGAAACCCTGTTATGTTCACCGTCTGAAGCCTGGTCTGTAGGGATTCTGCAAAAATACAACATTTATACCATGAAAAAACACGCAGCTTAAGTCTTCTGAGTGAATTAATAACCCACTTTTGATTGGGAATGTCGTTTGTGTTGTTAAAATAGCGTATCTTGTCATCTTCGCGCTAAATGGAGCTTAAAATAGGTCTGCGTGATGCTTTCTACGTCAACAAAGGACTTCTCGGAGCTTATATTTGCCCACGATCCATCCGAGACACATAACCGTCTGTGTTTATCTTGCATTATTACTGAGGCATCGATAAAAATCAAACGGAACTTCTCTTGTCGGTCTCTGGCTCCATCTAGTGGCGGATATTGAGAACTGTGCCATAAACAATTGATAATACACTATTTTTGGAATACTACAAAAAAATAATAATAAAATGCTGGCTCTCTAATTTAATCCATGGTATATTTTTGAAGGAAATAAAAAATTAAATTGTATAGTCTACTACAATCTACAATATTATTTATTTTTTATTTTTTTTATTTATTTCAGTTACCAGTTACTCACACATTTTAGTTTTCTTCCATCCTTTAGTTTAGTTTAGTTCCCATGTGTTATCTTAATCTACAAGCCGTGCTTAAATGAACCACACAAGGTAAAAAATAAGATAAATAATCTAGGGATCTAAATCTATATAGTCCGTCCCAGTCCATGCATTAAAGTGTATTGTTTTTGTTTCCAATCAAATACAAGTGATTTAAAAATACTGTTGGCAGTATATTATTGGAAGAAAAATATCATAATACAAAAAGTTATTAAATTAACTGCACAATGTAGAAATATGTAAAATATTTTAGAGAGGCCGACAGATAAACATGGGCCTAAATGTATTAAAAATGCATTTTTAGTATTATTGTTATTTTATTTGTTTGAAATACAAACAGTAAAAACAGTCAAATAAACTGTACACTGTAGAAATAGGCTGAATAATATAGAGCCCAACTATATACAACAGTGACTCATTGTCCTCACATATTAATATAGTCTAATGTAAAATGTGTGAACAATGTAAAGAAAGCTTATTATGTTAAATTAGAAGAGGGGGTGGGATTAAATCTTTTTTTTTTTTTTTTTTGAAAATAACTACATCTTTTGTGCCCATTGTGTCCATTCTATAAATTTAAAAAAAAAAGTACCTCCATTTTAAACTTCAAATAAAAAAAATAGAAACTGATCAATAGTAGTAGGTAATTTTATTGTAATAATTCAAATAAGTCATTAAAATGGAAATGACTAACACAAAAACACACAAAAAACTAAACATGGCATAAGAAAGACAACATCAATTCAAAAACAAACTCATAATTAAAAAAATGAAAAAATTTAAATAAAGTAAACGTGTGAAGAATCTCTCAGTCGTTCAGGTAGAATCCACAGCGAGGAGAAAATTCAGTTTGTCGACTGGACAAAAGTTAGTTTGGTTGAAGCTAGATAGATAGTTTGGTTTGGTTGCAGCTCAACCAAGCTGCTTCTTCAGTTCTGGTCAGTCACTGGTGGACACTTCTTTATATCTGTCTGCAGGGAGGAGCTGACTAACTACTCTGTAATTAACACACCTACTTCTTTACAGTTTCTGTTTGTTAGTTTGGCCTATTGACCTGTAATGGGTGTGGGGTCTAATTAGCACAACAACTCATGGCCATAATGGAGCTTTCACAACTCTGAATGTGACCTGACCCTACACCTATTGTTCTCTTGTTTGTTTTGAATTAGGTTTGAGGGTGGAGCTGTCAATAGGAGATTAGAGTTAGTTAAATTAGTTTAGAGAAGGATTTTCTTTCTTAACAAAAATGGCTTCTGTCGTTGTTGTTGTTATTATTATTTTTATTTACCTATTTTACTTTATTTTTAATTAATTAATTTATATTTTATTCTTATCTATCTATTCATTTATTTATTTATGTTTCTCTACCAATTTTATTTTATTAATTAATTTTATTTTTTATTTAATTAATTAATTAATTTATTTACTTATTTATTTTTTTAAGTACGTATCGTCACTGAATATAAATCACGGACTTACCTGCGAATGATAAATTGTATTGTGCAAATACTGTTTAGTGAATATGTGAATATGTGAATGTGTATGAGTGTGTGAATTTGTTTGTAATTATTATTATTATTATTATTATTTGTTTTATTTTTTCGGTTATATGTTGACCTGTGTTAATAACGTGGTCAGTTGTTCATGTGAACATTTTTATTGTCTGAAAATTAATAAAAATATTGGAAAATATATTTCACACGCCTCTCAAACCAATTCTTTTCTCTGGCAAAAATGTGTACCTCACTGTCCTCAAATGAGTGGCCCGTAAATAACGTAAATGAAAAATGTAAATAAAAATCTATCAATTATTTATTTTTATTAGTTCTTAATCAAATACTTGTCATATACTGTATAAAAATAATAATAATTCTGCTCAGTTGGCTCAAAATAAACCAAATATTCATCAATATAATAACGAAATCCAACTTACAATATCTATAAAAAAATATATATAGTATAGCTTTATTTAATTTATGATATTCTGTTTTGTTTTGTTATGCTGTTGTTTAGTTTTGGTTTCATTCCTTCTGCTCCCCTGTATGTTAATTTGCAAATCACCCCCATGTTGCAGTATGTTTATGTATGTTTATGTGTGTTTATGTGTGTTTATGTGTGTTTATGTATGTTAATGTGTGTTTATGTATGTTTATGTGTGTTTATGTGTATGAATGTATATGTATATTTTCCATATCTCACCCCTGCCATAACTGTGAACTGGACTTTGGATTGATGCAACAACAATCCAATCTGCACCTTATACTGTACTATACATTGTTTTGTTTTTTTGTCTTGTTGTTATATGTCTGCAATTTAAAAAAATAAAATAAATAAAAATAAAAATCTGCTCAGTTCCCTCTCTCCATCCAGCAGGGAGCAAGCCTCGCCGGCCGTCCCCGCCACTGCTCCCCTGTTTCCGTTGTTTCATGTTGTTATATTATATTGTGATGTGTGAGCTACTGTGTCCAAATAATTTTCTTTGTGGATCAATAAAGTTTGTCTAAGTCTAACTACAGGAGCATTAAGAAAAGAAGAAAAATAGAAACTGATCAATAGTAGTATGTAATTTTAATGTAATAATTCAAATAATTCATTCAAATGGAAATGACTTACACAAAAACACACACAAAACTAAACATGGCATAAGAAAGACAACATACATTCAAAAACAAACTCAAAATTAAAAACAGAAAAAATTAAAATATTGTAAATGTGTGAAGAATCCCTCAGTCGTTCAGGTAGAAGCCATAGCAAGGAGAAAATTCAGTTTGTCGCCCGGACAAAAGTTAATTTGTTTGAAGAAGTCTGCAATAAAATAAATAAATAAAAATAAAAATCTGCTCAGTTCCCGTTCTCCATCCAGCAGGGGGCAAGCCTCGCCGCCCGTCCCCGCCGCTGCTCCCCTGTTTCCGGCGCGTGTGCCCGCTCCCCCCCGCTCTCCCTCCCGGTGCAGGAGCCGTGGTGCCGTCGGGCTTGGCCGCTGCTCAGGCTGTGTGGGAGCGTAATGGCGGCGCACCGGGGACCCTCCACGAAATGGCTCTTCACCCGGGAGCAGCTCGACAACACGCCGTCCCGCCGCTGTGGGATCGAGGCGGACCGGGAGCTCTCGTACCGCCAGCAGGCCGCCAACCTCATCCAGGACATCGGCCAGAGACTCAACGTGTATCCTTGAGCGAGAAAACAAGACGGTTCTCCGCCGTTAGCACCGCCGTTAGCATTGTTAGCTCGCAAAACAGCCGGTGTAGCGTCAAATTTACCCACCCGATCCCCACACACAAACCTTTTTCACAATTTAGACGCTTCCACACTATTAACACCACAAGAAAAAAAAT
The DNA here is from genome assembly GCF_026225935.1 of Boleophthalmus pectinirostris. Classification (NCBI taxonomy): domain Eukaryota; kingdom Metazoa; phylum Chordata; class Actinopteri; order Gobiiformes; family Gobiidae; genus Boleophthalmus; species Boleophthalmus pectinirostris. The sequence continues at coordinate 15,646,361 of NW_026570994.1, forward strand.
AAAAAAGTCAATTTGTGTGCTTTATTTTGACGTTTTATTTCAGGCGACGTTTTAAGGCCTAGTCGCTAACTTAGCTTTTGTTCATACGCATATTCTTTGTTAGCGGCGCTTGAGATAAAACAGGTTTCATAACGTGCAAAAGCGTCAGTTCTTAAGCGTTTAAATTGTGTCTCAAGTTGTATCTTTAAGCCTTTATTTTGTTGTTAATCTGCTGCATTTGTCAAGGTTTTATTTTCGTCAATATGGCAGACGTTTAGCCGTCTACGTCGCATTAAATTGACCGAGACGTGGTTTTTAGACGCTGCCTTTTGCCCCTTTTCCCTGTTAAAATCCTTAACTTTTCTACCCCCAGCTCCCAACTAATCATCAACACTGCTATAGTATATATGCATAGGTTTTATATGATCCATTCTTTCACCAAATTCCATAGAAACGTGAGTATAAATGAAGCTCGGCGTTGACATTGTGAGCTGTAAAGTTACAAATCTAAGCATTTTTTTGTCTTCTCTTTTTCCAGATCATTTCCCAAACTACGTTATTCCTTGCAGCAAAAGTAGAAGAACAGCCCCGGAAGCTGGAACATGTTATTAAAATAGCACATGCCTACATTTACCCCCAAGAGCCTCCCATAGACGTAAAGAGCAATGTAAGTAAGACTATGGTTGTGTGGTATCGACTTACACTAAAGGCAACATGGCGACTGTGGGAATTTGGCTTGTTTTGACTGTAGACGGAGCAGCTAAACCCGTTAATAATCTGACACCGAGGGTTGAATTGCTCAGGGTCTGCGCTATATGTCACAATGAAAGTGAAATTGGGTTTAGAGTTGGTGCAGTTACTTCAAATCGCAAAGGGTGTAGTTGTTTTTTTGATATAATCTCTCGTCTGTAAGGAACAAAACATCCCGTCTTTATATAGAAACACCTCATACCTGTAGTTTAGACTTCTACAAACATGCTCTGAAATACATTTGATTGTTTTTAAATTAGTTATAAGTCTTCTCTGAGATTTTAATGCTCCTGTAGTTAGACTTAGACAAACTTTACTGATCCACAAAGGAAATTATTTGGACACAGTAGCTCACACATCACAGTAAATATAATAACAAAGAACAACAATACAAACTGTAATAATAAATTTAAGATAAGTAGCAAGAGACTAGTGTCAAATAAGGCATAATTATATAAATGTATGTGTACAACTAAATGGAAATCAAGTAAAACAAATATATCTAGCTATATACAGAAAGTTGTAAGGAAAAACAGTGCAAAAACATGATGATTGACAGGACATGGGGTTATCTGTTACATCAGGGTGAGGAGTTGTGCAGTTGTAAGGAGTATGGTATGAATGTAGACCTGTGTCTCTTACTGTTGAAGCGAAGCTGCAGGAGCCTGTCAAGTTACTACAATTTGTCATTTACGATAGAAACTCTGAACAGAATCCTATTTTTTTAAACAAAAAATCTCAAATCTAATCATAATGGCAATACTGCTCAGAAAAATTACAATATTTAACTTTTTTTTTCTTCATTGTGCAACCCTTCTCTGAATTAAGTATGGATTTTCAAATGAACTCTTTCCCCCTTGGACGCCTACTTGGAACATCCCGTACATATATTAGAATGTATTGTTGTAGTGGCCTCCACCTGTCACAGCCTCTGATTACATGTGAAAAACCGAGCCGTTTGTAATGGTCGTCAAATCACGTCTTTAGTGATACAGCGAGGAGTCAAAAGACATCATTAAGGAAACAAGGGAAGGTTGTCAAATGTCGTCTTCACGGGGGAAAGAGTTGAGGCAAGAAAAGAAACACTACAAGGAAGTTTTGTTTGGAGTTTTCTTCTTCCTGCTCCTTATTGGGCAGATTTTTTGTTGTGGTTATTTTCATTTCTATTACAATTTCACTTATGTTATACAGTATGTTCCATTGTATAAGAATGTAAATCTCTACTTGCCCCAAATAAATACATCAATATACAAATACACATAAATATATAATAATATTATACTAAAATGCAGAAACTGTACAGTGATTATGTAAAGCAAAGACTTCTCAGAATGTTACAACATTATTACATTGAAACTGATGAAGCAAAAAACCTTTTCTAATAAGATGTTTTTATTTTAGGCATTCCAACAACAGGCACAAGAATTGGTGGCACTGGAAACCATAGTGCTACAGACACTGGGTGAGTTCTATATCATCACATCAATTATTGTGTGTATTTGTGAAGAGCATTGACCAACACAAAGTTGCTGGGGCACTCCTGGTAAATTCATTAATCCCACTATAATATGAACATACTTTGGTTTGAATTACACCCTGTAGTTCACATTCTTAAGTCTACATTGGGTGTAACATTGGACTCTCTGAATGACAGTTTGATGTGTTCACAATCTCTGTATATAATCGTTTTTAAATGCTATGTTTAAGGATAGAAGTGTTGTTTTCAAGCTCATGTATGTTGTACATTTCCACATTCATATTTTTAAACATAAACAGAAAAATAACTATAATATAACTAAGGTCATTAATGGGCAAAATATCAGGAAACGAGACAGATTTAGGAAGGAACAGGAAGCAAGAAGACTTATTGGCCCCCACTCCTATCTCAAATGTAAAACAGCAGGTTTTAATAGGTCGTATAATTGTGTTTATGTGTGTTTTGAGTTTTGAATCTGACTAAATCTTTATTCCAGGTTTTGAAATTACTGTAGATCATCCTCACACAGATGTGGTGAGGTGTACCCAGCTAGTTCGAGGTGAGTTCCTCCTCCTCGACTCCAAAATCCTAACACACGACGCTACCTTTTTTCGCACTAACCTTGACTATTTTCTTCGTTTTTCTTTCCTTTTCCAGCAAGCAAGGATTTGGCTCAGACTTCCTATTTCATGGCTACCAACAGGTTATTATCCTGTTCTCTATTGCACTGTATTGGCACACTATAGCTTCCCCCCTCCTGTGACCAACGCCCTTGCGCCCGGGCCTTGGAAACCCCGGTGTGGGCGGTACTGGCCGGGCTGCTGTGCGGTGTACTGTACGGGGGCTCCGTGTTGGCGCAGAGGGGCGGAGGCACATGTCCAGTGTAGTTGTGCTATACCTCTCCAGGTTGTTTGGTACAGAGTGCATATGTCTAAGAAAACACACTGGTAGCCTGAATATAGATTGCCACTAAAGATTCTTAAACTTTTAGCGCTAACGGTAAGTATAGCCTACGGTGACTTGTACTTTTTCCTTTTTTTGCTTTTTTTCCCCCCGAACCCTCAAAAACGCTCACAAACTGTACTGCAAACATTGTGTACGGACTTAAGTTTTGTGTAGAAAACTTGACTTTGTTGACTAGTTGGGATTAGGCCTGTCACGATAATTAACGATTTATTAAAGGTGTACCATGTAACTTTTCGGATAGAGGGTCCAACGCTTAATTGTCTCCATGGAGATGTTACTGCTTTGCCTGGAATGATTCTCAGTACGCCATAAAATGTATCTGTAAATGGCAAATAGTTTTCAAAAATACTCTTAAATGTGTAACTTTTTGGTTTGTCTGTCACTTGCTTGCTTCTGGAAAGTTCCACAGTATGACATTAAACAGCTCTACCTTACGTTTATTCAATTACAGGTGGTTTTATTGCTCAAAAATACCTTAAAACTCGCTTTCTTATTGTCAGCGTAGTCGCCTCTCCGCAGATCTGACTTGTAATTAGCCTTGTAGAGTCGTTTGCTTTTTTTCTTTGCGTATGGACACGTTTAATACCGCGATGTAGAAAATCCCAGGCAAAGCAAAGACATCTCCATGGAAAAAAAACAGTTGGTGGACCCTCGACCAGAAAAGTTACACAGTGCACCTTTAATTATTAGATAGATATAGATTTAAAAACACATACTAAAAGTTGCATTTTCACACTATTAGCCAACAATAATGACCAATTTGCTTCTTAATCGCTCAAATTCTCAATAAGTCATCATAGATTTACTTTTTGGGGGTTAAGAATGTATTTTTTAGAAAACAAAGTACAAAAGAGATAATTGTTTGACTAATTGAGAAAAAATACCACAAAAATCCAGTACTAAAATAAGCATAACATGAAGAATTGATTTCATTTTTTGGGGGGGTTAGGATTAGACCGGTCATGACAATTATTTTTTTGATATAATTAACGAATTAACTATAATTTGTGACTAATTTACACTTTCCCAAAATATAAAATAACTGCATTATCAAAACTAAATGGAAAAAGGAACCATTTATAACTTTTATCAAATCTTTCTCTTTAATATGTAGTTTTTCTCTAGAAGTCTACAGCCAGTACAACTTTTTTTTTAATATAGTTTGATGTGTATTTTTAAAAACCTGCAATGGAAATAATCAGAATGTTGTTTTGATAACTAGTCAACTACAAATATAACCATTCGCTGCAACCTTATCACAGCAGATGGAACTGTATTTTTTGGGGCTTTTCTGTGCACTAGCGGGAAACTGTTTTTGAAGTACAATTATGAAAGTTGAAACGAGTGACTATGACTCATTAGAGATGCAAACTAAGTACTTACCATTTGTACTTCCTCTTTGTAACACCTTCAAAAACTGGTCATTACTGAGATCCTGTTTAGGTTTTACAGTAGTTTCAATACTATAGTTAAAACTGTATATTTTAGTGGTGATATGTTAGACTAAAATTATCGTGACGGGTCTTGTTGGTTTCTTTTGGTCTTTGTAGAAGATTCGAGCCTCTTCAAAACAGTATTGTGGATTAATCAGAGCTTCGTCGATGAGAACAGTGACTCCTTTGATTAAGTGTTTAAGCAGATTACTTTCCAATACATTTTAATCTGTAAACCGCGCATTCCTGAAGCAGAAATACGAAAATAAAAACTGTATTATCTTTTCGCGCAGTTCAAAACAAAACATGAACGTGTAATATTATGACGTCAAAGTTTTCACAATATAATTTCTCGTGTTTTTGAGCAGTTTTAGCTGTTTTTTTACTATCTAGACTAATACAAAAGTTTTAATATTTTACTTTTATATTGTCTCCATTTAAAGTTTCACTGTGTAACTTTTAGTTAAGGGTGAAATGTCATTGCTCTGTCTGGAATGTTCCACAGTATGACATTAAACAGCTCTACCTTATGTTTACAAAATTGCAGGTTTTATGGCTCAAAAATACCTAAACTTGGTCTGGTTTGGTCTCCACAAAGATAGAAAGTTTTAAAGCATTCCAGACAAAGCAAAAACATCTCCACGGAGACCAAACCGGACCAAGGTACAGGTCAGATCTGTGGAGAATGCCTGTTTTTCAAGGTATTTTTGAACTATAAAACCACCTGTAATTTAAGACAAGCGTTTGACAGACCCTCCACCAGAAAAGTTACACAATACACCTTTAAACTCATATTCACAATGACGAGTAAATGTTATTTGAAAGGAAACTGATCTAGTTGAATATAGCAGCAGCAGTAGTGGTTATATTTTGTATCTCCACATAGGCCTGTCACGATAACAAATTTTGAAGCGCGATACACATACTTACTGAAGTAAATTGTATATAGAGACGATAAACAGAAATATCGAAACCAAACCCTAAAGCAGAATTACCCACAAAACTATTTCTACATGTGCAACGCTGTTAAATATTAATACATAGATAACAGAATGGAGCTAAAACAGGTCATAGAAGCTCAAAATTCACCACTCCACAGCTCAAATCTCATCGTAGAAGAGTAGGGATGGGATGAGAGACAATTTTCACAAGACGAGACAAGATATGATGAGATTTTAACATAATTCCCAATATATAAAATTCACAGTTCAGTTTCCAAGTTTGGCTTCACAATTTTTTATTTGATTTCATGTTTTTGTTTTCTTTCTAGCAAAGGTGTGGGAACTTGCAAGCCGTGACCTGGACTTGAGTCACTATTTTTAGGAGTTGAGACTTCACTTGGTAAAATGGACTACGACTTTGGGACTCGACTTGGACTTGAAGGTCAGTGATTTGGGCCTTGACTCGGGACTTGAGGTCTGTGACTTGAGAAGCACTTTTAAATCTGAATTCTTTCTATTCTGGCTGTATTGATTCACACTAAGATCTTGTCAAGACGTTAAAAAAGGAAAAAATTAACTCAGTTTCTACAACTCTTAGCTATATTTGGTACTTTTTTGGTTTTAAGACTTGAAGCTCAAAGCAGACGACTTGGACTTGACTTGGACTTATGGGCCAGTGATTCGAGACTCGACTTGGACTTGCCTGTATTTGACTTGGGACTTGACTCGGACTTGAGGTCAAAGTCTTGAGACTTACTTTGAGACTTGGAAAACGACAACTGGGTCCCATCTTTGCATTCTGGTGTTGCTTTTTGGAACTGTAAAAGATGTAACTCACCAACACATAACCATTTTTTTTATTGTCCAATCCAAATGTTGGGAAAAAAAATCTCAAGATCCTTTTTCTCATGTTTGCGAGATCTTGTGGCAGTTTGTCTCTTGAGATCTTAGAAAAACAGACCAATTTGTCCCACTAGAGCAAGGAAAAGGCGCCCACGGTGAATATCGACGCCCAAAAATAATTGTCCCATCGTTATTTATTGAAAACTCGATATTGTATTTATCGTGACAGGCCTGACCCCTCGTGTAACAGCTCATGTGAGTGTTTGCAGTGTAGTTTGTGAGTTAAAAGTTAATAATACCGCAGTTTTAACTTTTGAAAACCTATTGTAGTGTTTCCTCATTCTTATGCACATGACCTGAAACAGATACTTTGTCTTTTTGTTTTAAAAAAAATCTGTGTTTGGGGGCGGGTTTGTGTACATTTTGTTAACATATGTAATCTTTTCAGCTCCGAGTACAGTTTTAAAAAATCATAGCAGCATGTAGTGAGTATAGTAGGCCGTATATTCTTTCAGATAAATATTTTTTGCATCTGGGAATCTGTATTTAAAACCCCAAAACGTGGAGTCATTGAGAACCACCTCCTCGAACGCATTTTTAACCAAACGTAGACTTAGAATTTCCAGAGGAGCGAGGTAAGGGTGTGTGGCTGTGTCGTGAACTTTCTCTCTTAAGATTATGATTTAAAGCCGCGCCGTGTAGCTTTTCTGGAGATTCGTCCGCCACCTGCTTCTCCGTAGAGACGTTATTGCTTTGCTGGAATGTTCCGCAGTAAGGCATTAAACTTGTCTTGTAGCTGAAGTGTTTTTATTGCGCAAAAAAACTAGAAAAACTTGCATTCTTACTGTAATTTAGCTTGCCTCTCCACAGATCTGACCTGAAACTTGACCTGGTAGTGTTAGATAGTCGTTTCTATGGCGATGAATAAGTTTAATGTCATTCATATTGCGGAACATTCCAGGCAAAGCGTTAATATCTCCATGGAAACGATGCAGGTGGTGGACATTGCGCCAGAGAAGTGACACGGTGCACATTTAACACATTATACATTAAAATAAAGAATAAAAATAGTCAAAGTAATAACAAAACATTATAAAAAGTATAAATAACTAACACAAAGTAACAAAAATGTTAAATAAACAGTTGTAAGTTAAACACACACGAGTCTAAATCTCTGTTCCCCTCTGTCCCCTCTTGTTGCCGTTGCAGTTTGCACCTGACCACGTTCTGCCTGCAGTACCGTCCCACCATCGTCGCTTGCGTCTGCATCCACCTGGCCTGTAAATGGTCCAACTGGGAGATCCCCGTGTCCACCGACGGGAAGCACTGGTGGGAATATGTGGACCGGAACGTCAACCTGCAACTGCTGGACGGTCAGTTTATGTGGTGTTTTCTGTGGTGTTGTTTGTTTGTTTTTTCCCTTTTTTTTTAATGCCACACAGAGTAGTTTTTCTAATGCTAGACGGTCCATTTGTGTGCTTGTTTATTTTTTTTATTATTCTTTTTAATGCCACAATATGTAGCTTTTCTAATACTAGATGGTGCAGTTTGAGTGTTTTTTTTGTGTGTGTTTTTATTACTTTTTTAATGCCACAGTGTGTAGCTTTTCTAATGCTAGCCAGGCGTTGTTTTTTTTTTCTTACCTTTTTAATGCCATAATATGTAGCTTTGTCAGTGTGAGTGTGTTTTTTTTTGTTTTTTTTTTTCACTTTTTAATGCCACACGGAGTAGTTTTTCTCATACTAGACTAGTGTTTTTTGTTTTGTTTTTTACTTTTTTAATATCGCATTGTGTAGCTTTTCTGATACTAGATGGTCAATTCTCTTTTTAATGCCGCACTGTGGAACTTCTCTAAAACTAGACGGTCAGTTTGTGTGGGTTTTTTGCAGTTTTTTTTTTAAGCCACACTGTGTAACTTCTCTAAAACTAGACGGTCAGTTTGTGTGGGTTTTTTTTTTTTTTAACCTTTTTTTTAATGCCACAGTGAGTAGCTTTTCAAATGCTAGACGGTCAGTTCTCTTTTTAATGCCGCACTGTGTAGCTTTTCTGATACTAGATGGTCAGGTTGAGGTTTTTTGTGTGTTTTTAGCTTTTCTGATACTAGACGCTCAGGTTGAGTGTTTTTTTTTTACTTTTTTAATATCGCATTGTGTATCCTTTCTAATACTAGACGGTCGGTTTTCTTTTTAATGCCGTACTGTGTAACTTTTCTAAAACTAGACTGTTAGTTTGTGTGTATGTGTGTTTTTTTTTTAACTCTTTAATGCTGTACTGTGTAACATTTTAATGGACGGTCCAGGCCTCTGTCAGTTGGATCGTCATTTTGTGTGGGGGCTTTAGTCTTTTTAAAGCCGCACTGCGTAACTTTTCTTACGCTACAGAGTGAATTCTCTTTTTAATGCTGCGCTGTGTCACTTTTCTAATGGAGCGTCCCCTGCCTGCTAGACAGCCAGTTTGTGTCGGGGTTTTTACTAGTTTTAATGCCGCACTGTGTAGCTTTTCCAACGGAAGGTGCACTGTCAGCTGGACGGTCAGTTTGTGTGGGCTCTTTTTAATGCTGTCTCATTCAAATACAGTGTTTCAAATATTTTTTGTCCAGATTATGGTGTCACTAGCACTTTTCTATATTAATAATTTATTTAAAATGTACTTTCATACAATAAGTAGAGTTATAATGTGACTTATTGTCTGTTTTTCATATTTAAGCTGCTTTTTTTAACAGTGTATTTACTTTTTTATGTTAATGGCTAGAGATGTAACAATAACTGAAATATCGTGATATCGTATCGTCAAAGTTCTCACAATAATATCATGGACCATCACAATAAATCGAAGTCTCTTTGATTAAATTAAGAGTTATGGTGCAGCAAAGTTAGAGGGAACTACATAGACCATGATCCTTTGCTCCATTTCAGTGCAGACTACAGGAAGAAATAACAGTTCTAAACACTTTTAAGTCGTAGTTCTTTAGATTAAGTCTTGTCAAGGCATTTTAAGAGGAAAAAGTCTCATATTAACAGTTTTAGCTCCACAAAATATCGGAATAAATATCATACCGTGATGATATCGTATCGTGAGACTTGGATATCGTTACACCTCTATTAATGACGACACAAGGAGCATCAAAGTGACATTTTCTTACACCAAAGTGAAGTCCATGTTCTTTTTAGACTATGGGGAACCACCAGAGTCTCTTCTATTCATGCAAACTCTGAAATAAACAAACTAAATCTAAACCGTGGCGATATGGCTTTGGAATGTTCTAAATTATGGGATAACATTTGTCAATCTGGCGCGTGTTTTAATGGCTCGAAAACAGACCTGACCTAAAAGTTGTCCTGGTGAGGAAGACAGAATGTACATTTCTACATACAAAAGGCATTTATTTAACCGCACCACACAAGGTCTTATACCAGTTCTGACAAACATCGCCCGGTCCTTGGCACTCCCTCCACCGGGAAATTTACACAGTGTTCCTTTTAATCTTAAACTTGGGCATTACCTCATTGCGTTTCTTTGTTTAAACTTAAACCACTTATTATGGTTGGTGTGTGGGACGTGTGGCAATGACAGAGCTGGTTTAAAAAGCAGGAGAAAATACACAGGTGCCCCTATCAGAGGTACAGTGGTAGTACAGCGATGTTTGAACTGTAGACGGTCAAATATTAACTTATCAGTGACTCACAGATACAAATGTTTTATTGCGCTACACCTCGGGGCTTTTCCTTCTGTGGTTCAAAAGTTAAAGGTCTCACATCGTCTCAAAATTTGTTATTGATGCTCTGCGGCTGACGTCATCAACATTCCCTGGAGATGTGACGCTAACTGTAGGCACTGCGCCGTCTTCAGCTCGGTTAGACTTTAATCTGAGCTTTATTTTAACGTAATCTGACCAGAAAGAATGGATTCTTCCTGAAAATGTGCTGTTTAAATCCATTTTGTGTTTCTTTTTGAGTTCTCACACTATATTATTTGCGTTCATTGTGTCTCTGTAGTAACTGGTGAACATTCTGCCCATAAACACGCACGTAAAACAGTCCCAGCGCGATGTCCCTGCAGAGTATCAATTGTCAGAACCAGAAATGGGGACTTGCAAGTCGTGATTTGGACTTGAGCCAGACTTGAGTCACTATTTTTAGGATCTAAGACTTGACAAAATGGACTAAGACTTGGGACTTGATCTTGAAGGTCGGTGACTTGGGACTTGACTCAGACTTGAGGCCTGTGACTTGAGATGAGTCGAGGAGCACTTTTAATCTGAATTCTTTCTATTCTTGACCGTAATGATTCACACTAAGATTTTGTCAATGTCATGTCAATTTAAAAAGGAAAAATGAACTAAATTAATTTCTACAACACTTGCATACTCTATAAATACTCAAAAAAATCATTGTATATTTATATTTAAGTAAAATTTATCTTTAAAGTCACAGAAATTGCAAAAATCTAAGCTATATTCGATACTTTTTTGGTTTAAAGACTTGAAATGACTTGAAGCTCAAAGCAGACGACTTGAATTTGACTTGGACTTATGGGTCAGTGACTCGAGACTCGACTTAGACTTGCCTGTCTTGGGACTTGACTCGGACTTGAGACTTACAAAAAAAGAAAAAGACTTGGTCCCACCTCTTGTCAGAATTCTATGAACTTGGTCGTAACTTCCAAATTTGGTGTTTTAAATTATTTTACAAATCCACGCGTTTGAATTTGCTTAGTGTCTAAAAAAATTTGAATATCATGAAAAAGTTCTGTATTTTTTGTCACTTAATATTTCAGAAAGTCAAACCCATTTAAGTGAAGCTTTCAGGTCTTTATTTCTTGACATTTTGGTGATTATAACTTGGACTTTTTCATGATACTCTGGTCTGTACATATATTTGATTTGTCCCTGTCTGTTCTTACTGTGGTCTGGGTCAGTACCAAATGATGATAACGTCCGTGTTTGATCTCGTTCGTTTTGAGTTGCGTTGATGAGGCTGTATTGACGTACCACAAACACTAATGTCGTCAGGTTTTTGTGAACTCTGGTCCCGTCTTCAGTCCTGCCGTCGAAATGGGACTGATCCAAGTGGGCTGTGGAGCACTGCGTGTTATTTCAACAGTCTAATTTGCTGTTTTGTCCATGATAGTCCCTGGTTTAGTCCTTGTTTAGGTCTGGTTTGGTCCTGGTTTAGACCTGGTTTGACCATAGTTTAGTCCTTGTTTTGTCCCTGGTTTAGTCCCTGTTTAGGTCTGGTTTAGTCCCTGTTTAGGTTTTGTTTTGTCAGTTTTGTCCCTGGTTTAGTCCTTGTTTTGTCCCTGGTTTAGTCCTTGTTTTGTCCATGGTTTAGTCCTTGTTTACCTCTGGTTTAGTCCCTGATTAGGTCTGGTTTAGTCCCTGATTAGGTCTGGTTTAGTCCCTGATTAGGTCTGGTTTAGTCCCTGATTAGGTCTGGTTTAGTCCCTGATTAGGTTTTGTTTTGTCAGTTTTGTCCCTGGTTTAGTCCTTGTTTTGTCCCTGGTTTAGTCCCTGTTGAAGTCCCTGTTTAGGTCTGTTTTAGTCCTTGTTTTGTCCATGGTTTAGTCCTTGTTTACCTCTGGTTTAGTCCTGTTTTGGAGTCTGTTAGAACTGTTTTGCTTGTGGTTTAGTCCCTGCTTAGTCCCTCTGGTTTATTGCTGGTTTGTCCCTGGTCTAGTCCCTGTTTAGGTCTGGTTTACCCCTAATTTAGTACCAGCTTGGTCCTGATGCAGTCCCTGTTTTAGCCCCTGTTTAGTCTTTGTTTTAATCCCTGGTTTATTTCCTTGTTTGGTTCTGGTTTAGTCCCTGAATTTCCAGTTTCAGACCTGGTTTAGTCCTTGTTTAGGTCTTTCATAATCCCTATTTCAGATCTGGTTCCGTCCTGGTTTAGTCCCTGATTTTCCTGTTTTGTTTTTTCAGATCTCACTCATGAATTCCTTCAGATCCTGGAGAGGACGCCCAGTAAACTGAAGAGGATACGAAACTGGAGGGTGAGTCTGTGTTTCTCTCTGTGCGCTTACGGCCCGGGTTCATTTTGACAACTATTTTACAGCTTTTTTTTTTTACTTTAGTCAAATAAGAAGTCAGTTTAACATGTAGCCAAATTATAGAGGACATAGTGCATTGCTATGTTTTTTCCCACTGATGCTCGAGCTGTCAAACCACCTACACTTGCTTATCATGTTAAAAAAAAAAACTGCTAACCCAGTAGTTCATGCATTTCTAAACCATATTTTGAAATGCATTTGGTTTGTACGGTCCTTAAACAAATTCCATGACAATGAATGCCTCTGGTTAAGAAAAAAAACATTTAATAGTGTTTGTTATTCTTACGTTTTTATTTAGTTTAAGTGTATGAAGTAATGACAATGACAATTTTGATAAACAGTGGCCACGACTTGCTAATTTAGTTCATAGTTTCTAAAATTTTGTATTAAGACCAAACACACTTTATAAAGAACTTTTAAAACCCTTAGAATATTTAATTGCATAATCAGAAAAATATATATTGTAGTCAGAACTTTTTAATAGTCAACGTAGAGAAATGAAGACAGCACAACAGGTTTTGGGTTAGTTTTATTTTGACACTTTATTTTGTGCACTTTGTAACATGTCTGTCTCCTGCTTTTCTCTGTGGGTGCTTTTGCTTAGAATGTTCCTCAGTATGGCTTTAAACCCGTCTATCTTGGTTCATTCAATTCCAGTTTTCATTCGTCAAAACTGTGAACCTCTCCACATCTGTAATGCCATACTGTGGGACATTCCAAGCAAAGCGTTAGCAAAAGCTGGTGTGATACAGGTCCTTCTGTCTTTTAGCTTGTAGTTAAAGGTATACTGAGTAACTTTTCCTGAAAACAGTTAGTGTGAAGTTACATTAAGGGTATTTTTATGCCTTTTTATGTTTAAAGGTGCACTGTCATTTTTCTGGTGAGGGGTCTGCCACGTTCTTGTCTCCATGGAGATGTTACAGGCTCTTTTCACTACACCTCTTGCCTACCTGACTTCCAGTTGCCTCAAAAGTGCAGATCAGTTTGTGTATATACATTCGTTATACTTTTTCAAAATAAAACCAAAAATACGAACACAAAGAAACGGATCACGAATAGTTTTTTTTTTTTTTTCAGTTTTCGATTTTGTGTTTAAATGAATAATGGAAAAAACGGATAACGCATGCATGCCCAATCGATTTCCACGCACTTTTTCGTCACCGTATGCGCGCAGATTTCTTCCCGAAAACCCTTATCCTAAACGCGGAATAAAAAGTGAAGATGCGACGCCATTTTTGCATCGTCTGTTCAGACCGTCGTCATAGGAACGTAGTCTGTCTACATCTCCAAAGCCATGGAGTGGTAGTTTTCAAGTTAATGGCTCCTTTTACCGTTTAGTTCAGTAGAGATTGGGCAATTCCAGGGCTAAAACAATCCAAACAAGCACAATCGGAGAGAGCAACCCAGAAGCAGCTGATGACGACCCCAGCACATATTACACACATTGCATTGTGGATATAACGATCATGTATCTGTACAGGCCCATGAACATTTGTGTGATACTGGTCACGCATGAGAATGTCCGTTTACTTTTTCAGAGATTTTGAGACACTCCTATTGCTCTAGCTCGATCCTTCGCGGAGTTATGACAAAAAAACACATATTTGACCTTGGTTACCTTGACCGGTTTCAACTTGTAACATCCAGTGTGCCAACTTGTGTGATGATTGGGTGAATATTTTAACCCGCAGATGGTTCAGAAATTGCCAAAATTGCCAATCCTTTATAACACCATGACCGTTCAATTGACCCATGTGACCTCAAATGACCTCAGATCATCGGCAAACTTTTTTTGCATCATCGGGCACGGGGGCTTGACCCACGTAACAAATTTGGGGACAATCGGTCCATAAATGGGGGAATTATCGCGGGTGGACACACACAGACACACAGGGTGAATACAAACCCTGGTCAACCCTCGGGGGATCAGGTAATGATTCTAGTGAAGGTGTATGGAGTTTAAAGCACTTCCTGTATTATTACCACATGACATAAGGTGGAAGAGTGTTCAGTTTGAGAGAAGAACTCGGCCTAAATCTGCAGGGTTTGTGTGGTAAACATGAATAAAACAAAACTCCAGGTCTGTTTGTGATGAGGAAACAACATTATAAACATGATTTACCTTCTAAACCTTTTCTCATGTACTTCTCGTTTGTGTTTTTCAGGCGTTTCAAAACTCCAAGAAGCCAAAGACCGATGGACAGTCCGTGGACAGTGCCTCTTCCTTAGACAGCCTCTCCAGCTCTTTCTTCCCTTCCACCTCGGACGCAGATCTTCCCTCCCTGAACTCTTTAACCGGCCCCTTCGCCTCGTACCAGCCCATGAGCGGGGAGGCGGCCAAGGCTTGCGGGTACGATCAGTTCCCGCAGCAGCTCCACTCGGACTTCTCGTTGCTCAAATCTGAAAAATCATCGAAGCACCAACAATTAGCACCGAACGGAACGACTTTCTCCAGACCGCAGAAGGTGTTGACGCTGGAGAAATACAGAGAAAAGCACGCGCCGGAGCTAAACGGATTAAAGACTGAAACCGAAATGTACCCCGCCTTATCGCCTATAGCAACGTCGCACCATCACCACCACAAGAAACGCTCGCAGGCGCACCCCAGTGGCCAATCAGGAGAGAGCAGGCGGGAGAAATCGAGCTCCAAAAAGCCCAAAATCGCCCATAACTTCGCCGAAAATGGCTCAGCGTCGAACGAAGAGCTCAAAATGCGAATTAAAGTCTCGTCGGATTCGAAGGAGAAACACAAGGATCACCATCGGCATTCGAAACACTCGCACCAACAGTACGCCGTGAACGGGAGAGGCGCCATGGACACGTTAATAAGACCGCAGGGGGGCGAAGTTGGTGCGGTTTCGTCGTCGAGGAAGAGGGCCCACGCCGACGCCGGGAACCACAACAACCACCACCACGCGTCGAAAAGCAGCAGGAGTTCGAAAGCGTCGATGAATTCGCATTTCGGCGACGCGAATCACGGACATGACGGAACCAACGGACTGGTGCCCCCTAATGGCCAACACACGGATTACAAAAACACTTTCGATATGCTGGACTCTCTACTAAGTGCCCAAGGAATGAACTTATAACTCACACAGAAGCGCAGTGTTGAAGCTGCACTGCGTAACTTTACTGGCGGAGGGTCCGTCGAACGCTCGTCTCCATGGAGATCTTACTGCTTCGCCTGGAATGTCCCAGAGTGTGACATTAACCAGCTCGACTTTACGTTTATTCAATTACAGCTGGTTTTAAAGCTCAAAAGTACGTAGAAAAACAGGAATTCTGACTGAGTGGGGTCGCCTCGCCGCAGATCTGACGTGTAACTTGGTCTCCGTGAAGATAGAAAGGTTTAAAGCCGCACTGTGAAACATTCCAATCTTCACGGAGACCAAGTTACAGCTCAGATCTGCGGCGTTTTTTGGGGTTTTTTCGCTCTAATGCCACCTGTAATTGAATAAACGTAAACTTTGAGCTGTTTAATGCCACACTGCGGAACATTCCAGACCACGCCACAACATCTCCACGGAGAAAACAGTTTCACGGACCCTCCACCGGCAAAGCCACGCGGTGCACCTTTAAGATTTTAAGGTATTATTATTGATTTATAGAATTAAAGATTTTATTTGTCTTAAGTTATCTTGAGTTTCGCGTCAAGTTTAAAAAGGTGATTCTCGTAAAAAGCTGTCAGTACGTTTATGCATAGAGCTGTGTATTACTACTAGCTTGCAACAACACAAAACTTTAAAAAAAAATAAAAATACGACTTGAGGAAAACGTAAAAATTGGCGACTTGAAGCTGTTTCGACGACGATTTTTCGATTTTAACGTGCATGTTTTGAAAGGGATGTCGTAGCTAAGAGTATCACAGCACAGAGTTTACAAGGCAGTGTCTGTATGTTTTTTGTACAAGTTGTTCCACTAAAATCTCAGGTCTTGAACTTTTTTAATTATGAAGAAGAATCCTCCTTCTTTGGGTTGGTTTTACCCGTCATCATTGCGCGCAGTTGTACTTTAAAGGCGCTTCGTAGGAGCTTTTCTGGGTGGAGAAATGCGTCAAATGCTTTTTTTTTGTTTGTTTTTCTTCATGGAGATGTTATTGCGTCGTCTGGAATGTTTCACAGTGTAGCATTAAACCTTTTGTATCTTCACGGAGAATAGCACTTAAAATGTTTGTAAAGAAAAACTCCCGCACACTGTCGCACTCTTGATTTTTCTTTCATTCGTACGACGTTTTGGTCCCTGAGGAACCGAAACGTCGTACCAACAAAAGAAAAATCAAGAGTGAAACAGTGTGCGGGAGTTTTTCTTTACAAATATCTTCACGGAGACCAAACCGGACCAAGTTACGGGTCAGATCTACGGCAAAAGTGAGCCTAAACATGGCATAATTTTGCGTTTATTCAGTTATGTGTGTCATTTATTGATCAGAAATACCTTGAAAAACCTTCTTTCTCCACAGATCTGACCTGTAACTTGGCCTGGGGGGGTTGGGATCTTCATACAGACCAAACCAGACCAAGTTACGGGTCAGATCTGCGGAGAGGCGACGCCGCTCACAGTCAGAATAACCGTTTTTCTAGGTATTTTTGAGCTATAAAACCACCTGTAATTGAATAAACGTGAATTAGAGCTGTTTAAAGTCACACTGCGGAACATTCCAGGCAGACAAATAACGTCTCCATGGAAACACGCAGGTGACGGACTGGACCCTCTACCAGAAACGTTACATAATCTACACCGTTTAACTTCTAAGGCGGAGGGTCTTCATGGAGATGTTATTTCTTCTACTTCTTTACCTGGAATGTCCCAAAGTAGGGCATTAAACTTCTCTACATTATTTATTCAATTGCTGCGGTTTTATAGCTCAAAAATAGCGTAAAAAAACCCCACATTCTTACCATGTTTAGGCTCGCTTTTCCGTAGATCTGACCATTAACTTGTCTCCTTTGTGATGGATAGAAAGATTTAATGCCACACTGTGAAACTTTCCAGACAAAGCAAAAAAAAAAAAACGTTCGACGGATTCTCCACCTGAAAAGCTCCACGGCGAACCTTTAAAACGCCTGCCATGGAAACAGAAACGGTCTGCTTCGTTTAAATCCACAGGCAATACGAGACGAGCGAGTATTGCGAGTACCAAGGCTGCAGACGATATATAGATACTACAACAACAAAAAAAAGTGCTTTTAAAAATTCTTGGCTGGAATCGCAACTATAAAAGGCCTTGTAAGAATCGTATTTTGTCGATTGCTACTCAATATAATAATAAATGTTACAGAAAAAAGTCTCAAAAATAATATAAGATGTAAATAAGACTAGTTCAGTGTATCATGCAGCAGACTGTGTTGATGATTTGTGTATTGGGAGCCCAAATAAAGGTGTCAAAGTAATTCTTCAAAATCACAACGCGACTTTGTGTGGGTTATTTTATTTCAGCGGATAAATCAGGACCAAAACAGGACTGAAACAGGACTAAAACTAAACCAGGACTGAAAGAAGACTGAAACTGGACTAAACCACAACTGAAACAGGACTGAAAGAGGACCGAAACTGGACTAAAACAGAACTAAATCAGGACTAAACCCAGGACCAAACCAGGTCAGAAACAGGACTAAACCAGAACTGAAACAGGACTGAAAGAGGACTAAACCAGGTTGGAAACAGGACTAAAAACAGGGCTAAAGCAGGGCTAAACCAGGACTGAAACAGAACTAAATCGGGACTGAAACAGGACTGAAAAAGAACTAAACCAAGTCCAAACCAGGAACTAAACCAGGACTGAAACAGGACTAAGCCAGAACTGAAACAGGACTGAAACTGGACTAAAACTGAACTAAATTACGGACAAAAACAGGACTAAACCAGGACTGAAAGAGGCCCGAAACTGGACTAAAACAGAACTAAATCGGGACTGAAACAGGACTAAAACAGGAACTAAACCAGGACTGAAAAAGGACCAAAACTGGACAAAAAACAACTAAATCAGGACTAAACCAGGACTAAAACAGGATTGAAACAGAACTGAACTAAGCCCAAACTAGAACTAAACCAAGACTGAAACAACTATAACAAGACCAGACCAGGACTGAAACAGGACTGAAACAGAACTGAAACAGAACTGAAACAGGACTAAAACAGGACTGAAACAGGACTGAAACAGAACTGAAACAGGACTGAAACAGAACTGAAACAGGACTGAAACAGAACTAAAACAGGACTGAAACAGGACTGAAACAGAACTAAAATAGGACTGAACCAGGACTGAAACAGAACTACTCTAAGGAGAGGTTCACATTCACCCAATTTGAAAACCCATGTTTTATTTTACTATTATATATATTTAAAGAGCCCATATTTCACTATTGTTTTCTCATCACAAACACCTGGAGTTGTGTTTTGTTTCATTCACATGTTTAATTAACACACAAACTCTGCACATTTAGACTGAGCTCTTCTCTCAAACTGAAAACAATAATACAGGAAGTGCTCCACTGTGTTTTTAAACTCCACACACCTTCACTAGAATCATAATATTTTTTTAATATTTTCATAGTTTAGAGAAATTGGACAAAAATTGCTCAAATATTTGAATAAGCAATGGACGACAAGTAGCAGGTGGATAATTCACATGCTCAAAAAACATTATTAAAGATGCAATATGTAACATTTCAGGTGGAGGATCTGCTACCTGTTTTTCTCGAAATTTTCACCCTTTCAGTACATTTTAAATTTTTTGCAGTTTTACAATGTTTTGAGTTGATTTAGTATAAATTAATCTGCAATTCACCTGCAACATGGAATTTCATAATTACCTCACTGATCTCAGGTGTAGTGCAGGTTTCCTCCAGGAGGTGGAGCTGTAGGATCATGAAGCAGCAGCACAGGGCAGACTCAGGTCACTGGAGCAAACTGAGAGAAGAGAGAAATCAAAGATTAAACCAGGACTGAAACAGGACTAAACCAAGACTGTACCAGAACTAAACCAGGACTAAACTAAGACTAAACCAGGGTGCAATTAAGATTAAACTAGGACTCAACCAGGATTTACTCAGGACAAATCCAAGACTAAACCTGGACAGGTCAGAACCAGGACTAATCCAGAGCTAACTCAGGACCAAATCTGGACTAAACCAGTGTCAAACCAAGACTAAACCAGGACTAAACCTAAACCAGGTCCAAACCAGGACAAACAGAACTAAACCAAGCCCAAATCAGGCCTAAACTAGGACTGAAACAGAACTAAACCAGCATTAAACTAGAACTAAACCAGGACTAAACCAGGACTGAACCAGAACTAAACCAGGACTGAAAAGGACTGAAACAGAACTGAAACAGAACTAAACAGGACTAAATCAGGACTAAACCAGGACTGAAACAGAACTAAACCAGCATTAAACTAGAACTAAACCAGGACTAAACCAGGACTAAACCAGACTGAACCAGAACTAAACCAGGACTGAACAAGGACTGAAAGAGGATTGAAACAGAACTGAAACAGGACTAAATCAGGACTAAACCAGGACTGAAACTGAAACCAGCATTAAACTAGAACTAAACCAGGACTGAACAAGGACTGAAACAGGACTGAAACAGGACTAAATCAGGACTAATGATCAACGTTAAATAAAAATAAATAATTAAAATGCCACATGAAGAAAACTCTTTCTTATTTAATTACCAACCAGGATTCATAAAAATTAAAAAAGCCTCTTCCTTTTTGCCAGTGACACTAAATCCTGTACAAAGCAAACACTGTTTTCAAGCGCTTACAAATGACAAAAATAGACGACAACTTCTTAAAAAAACACGTAAAATACATCAACAAACGCCAAGAGAAGCAGATGGTACAATACAGACAAACTTAGAAATTATTCCCCCTCCTCTCACTTCAGATTTAGTACTTCTAGAAATAGTAGTTATATGAAGTAGTGTTGTACTCAGGTTAGATAAAGGGCCATATTACGCTATTTTTTTAAATATAATGTTGTTTTCTCATCACAAAAATATCTCACAAGAGTAAATTTTGCGTAATATTGGACCTTTAATAAGACGTTTCTGAGTTTGTGTGTTGAAAAAATAATTATTGTGACGCAAAAACAAAAAATTCACAAAACTGAGGCTAGAAAAAGTAAAGAAACTATTTTTTTTAAAGTAAAATTACGTCCGTCCAAAACCTCTAAACCAGAGGTGGGACCAAGTCGTTGTTTTGCGAGTCTCAAGTAAGTCTCAAGTCTTTGACCTCAAGTCCGAGTCAAGTCCCAAGTCAAATACAGGCAAGTCCAAGTCGAGTCTCGAGTCACTGGTCCGTAAATCCAAGTCAAGTCCAAGTCGTCTGCTTTAAACTTCAAGTCATTTCAAGTCTTTAAACCAAAATACCAAATAGTAGTAGTAGTAGTAGTCGTGATAGTAGTAGTAACAGTAGCAGTAGTAGTAGCAGTAGTAGTAGTCGTAATAGTAGTAGCAGTAGTCGTAATAGTAGTAGTAGTAGTCATAATAGTAGTAGTAACAGTAGTAGTAGTAGTAGTAGTAGTAGTAGTAGTCATAATAGTAGTAGTAACAGTAGTAGTAGTAGTAGTAGTAGTCATAATAGTAGTAGTAACAGTAGTAGTAGTAGTAGTAGTAGCAGTAGCAGTAGCAGTAGTAGTAGCAGTAGCATCAGTAGCAGTAGTAGTAGTAGTAGCAGTAGTCGTAATAGTAGTAGTAGTAGCAGTAGCAGTAGTAGTAGTAGTAGTAGTAGTAGCAGTAGTAGCAGCAGTAGTAGTAATAGTAGCAGTAATAGTAGCAGTAGTAGCAGTAGTAGTAATAGCAGCAGTAGTAATAGTAGTAGTCGTAGTAGTAGCAGCAGCAGTAGCAGCAACAGTAGTAGTAGTAATAACAGTAGTAGTTAGTGCTGGACTGCTGAAGTAGTAGTAGTAGAAAAGTACTTACATTTTTAACTTTCACTGATAGTTTGTCCAACTTTCTAGTTTACATGGTTGTTTTGCACCTTCCTATTACAAGAAGTAGGCCTAGTAGTAGTAGTAGTAGTAGTAGTAGTAGTAGTAGTAGTAGTAGTAGGCTAGAGACAGTCATGGAACGTAACAAAGTAAAAGTAGTAAAGTACAGTACATTTCACACTGTACTTTTTACTTTTACTTCACTACCTTTGAGAGCAGGTATCTGTACTTTTTACTCCACTACATTTTTTTTTTAACAGGACTGCAAAGTAAAAGTATTTTTTATTATAATCTGAGACCTGCGGAAAAAGGTGGGGGGGTTTATTTTTTAACATGTTCATAATTCATCACAAAAAAAAACAACAACTAAGAAACAAATATTAGACCTCAAACGACAGACGAAATACTTTTACTTTTTTAAACACGTACTCGCATACTTGTACTTGAGTAAAACCCACCATGATCACGTCAAACAGTTCACCCAACTCTCTCGTCTCGCTGTTTTGCACCTGTCATTCAAACATCTAAAAATATTCCCAAATTCTGCACCTCGAACTGCCTCTTCTCACATTTAAGATCGTAAAAGGCGCGCGTGGGCGGTGAAAACGACACGCGCGCAAAAAATCCGCACACGCGATAATTACCACGCGCCCTTCTAATTTTAGAGTGCAAAAAGACAATGGGGAAATTCAGCACCCAAGCACCCAACCAACTCCGCCATCTGGCCACTCGCGCGCGCCGGTGGGAGGGTGACGATGATCGCGTTGTATTTTTGAAGACTGGATAAGCACGCGACGCCCACTGCTGCTCGGGTGCAAATCTGGCGCGCGGAAAAAAAAGACGAAAAAAGAGAGAGAGAGAGATAAAGGAAGGAGGAGAGAGACGCGAAAATGCGACAAATCCCGGTATTAAGAGCCATCTGAAACACGTCGACGCGATCCAAGTTCTAATTACAAAGATACGGTACGGCCAAGGTTCCCCCCGCGTACGTAAAAACAACACTATTATTACGGAGGAGAAAATTAAACGTGTGATTAAGCGCCCAGTCTTTCTAAAACTGCACAAATAAACTTGAATAATTTAGTTAAGAACGCGCACTTCTTCTTTTTTTTTTTTTTTTTTTTTTTTTTTTTTTGGGCACTCGAATCCACCAGGTGCGCACGAGGACCTGTACCGAAGCGCGACCGCTAGATGGCAGTGTTGGATCTGGTGTCACGCGCGAGCAAAGCAGCAAAAGAATCCAGCATAAGTCGGTGTATGAAGGAGAAATGTTCAAAAAAAAAAAAAAAAAAAGCAAAATTGTGTAACCTTGGTGAGGACGTATCCAAGGTGCCCTCGTTGAACTACCGAGCGCGCGCACCAAACGACAACCGCGCGCGCACAGAAGGCATCGCCGTAACTTTTGGACTTCATCCCGTCTAATTAACAGATTTAGATTTGGACGGGAAGAAAAAAAAAATAAAAAATCGTCGGATGTAGGAGACGGTCCAGGAAATGTCACAAGCAACACTTCGTAATTTTCAGCTGATCAAAAGGGCCTTTGTGAAAAGCGCGCGCACGTGCAGCATACCTCTCTCTCTCTCTCTCTCTATGCAAATGAAAACGACGCTCGGCAAATTGTGCGGTAAAGTGCCGTAATTATAAACCATTGAAAGTCCATTGTCATCTTCGTCTGAGAGGTTCTCTAGAAAAACCACGAGCTCATAGAAGGTACCTGAGATGGAGCCGGAGGGGGACGCGGAAATGGCGGCTCCGGTGTCGGTCATTACGCGGGGCCCGGCGCAATTACACCGATGATTGGCGGCGGCGTCAATTAGCTCCGTGTTAGCTCCGTATTAGCCGCGTGCTGCGCTTGACTCGGTTCTGATGATGTTCACTTTTATTTTACCGGATTAACAAAACTCGAACTTTGTAGAAAACATCTGTTATTAGTTTTTCTTTAAATCGCGGCCTGTAGTTAAAGCTGCACTGTGTAACTTTTCTCGTGGAGTGTCCGTCAAATGCTTGTCTCCATGGTGATGTTATTGCTTTTGTCTAGAATGTTCCCCAGTGTGACATTAAACGGCTCGACTTTACGTTTATTCAATTACAGGTGGTTTTTATAGCTCAAAAATACTTAGAAAAACAAACGTTCTGACTGTGAGCGGGGTCGCCTCTCCGCAGATCTGACTCGTAACTTGGTCTGGTTCGGTCTCCACGAAGACAGAAAGGTTTAAAGCCACACCGTGAAACATTCCAATCTTCATGGAGACCAAACTAGACCGAGTTACAGCTCAGATCTGTGGCGTTTTTGCGCTAGAAACTCAACCAAAAATGAGACTAAAACAAAGCTTTTTTTATTTATTTTTTATCATTTTATGTGTTTTTATTGCACTGAAAAACTTACAAAACTCACCCTTATTTGCTGGTCTCCATGGGAACGTTGGCTATAAGATTCCACAGTATTACGTGTATCTTTTTCTATGGAGAATGTTCCTGAGTGTGGCTTTAACTGTATTTGAATCATGCAGATGACGTGTCTTCTACAGAAAAGTGACACAGTGTTGCTTTAAAGTTATAATCTATATCATAATACTTCTACTTACTGCAGCGTGTACAGAGAGGGGGTGGAGCGTGGGAGGATTTAATTTAATTTAATATAATTTTTTTGTCTATTTTTATCGAAATATTAAACTTGGAATATGTAATTTGAATGGTACTGTTATGGGGATTTGCTTGTACAATTTTGCATTTATAATAAATATACATAAAAATAACAAAATAACAAAAACAGACAAATTTCTATTTAATAATTTTGAAATACTATAAATACTTTTCTGGTGGAGGCTCCGTCAAATGTTTTTCACTATGGAGGTGTTTTACAGTGTGATATTAAACCTTTAGGCGCCAGAGGTTTTTTCCCCAAAACGTTCGATTTTGACATCTTAGTCCTGGTTTAGTCCTGGTTTAGTCCTGGTTTAGTCCTATTTTCATCCTGGTTTAGACCTGGTTCAGTCTTGGTTCAGACCTGGTTTAGTCCTGGTTTAGACCTGGTTAAGTCCTGGTTCAGTCCTGGTTCAGTCCTGGTTTAGACCTGGTTTAGTCCTAGTTTAATCCTATTTTCATTTTGGTTCAGTCCTGGTTCAGACCTGGTTTAGTCCTGGTTTATACCTGGTTTAGTCCTATTTTCATCCTGGTTTAGACCTGGTTAAATCCTGGTTCAGTCCTGGTTCAGTCTTGGTTTAGTCCTGGTTTAGTCCTGGTTTATACCTGGTTTAGTCCTATTTTCATCCTGGTTTAGACCTGGTTCAGTCCTAGTTCAGTCCTGGTTTAGTCCTAGTTTAATCCTATTTTCATTTTGGTTCAGTCCTGGTTCAGTCTTGGTTCAGACCTGGTTTAGTCCTGGTTTAGTCCTATTTTCATCCTGGTTTAGACCTGGTTAAGTCCTGGTTCAGTCCTGGTTTAGTCCTATTTTCATCCTGGTTTAGACATGGTTAAGTCCTGGTTCAGTCCTGGTTTAGACCTGATTTAGACCTGGTTTAATCCTATTTTCATCCTGGTTCAATCCTGGTTTAGTCCTGGTTTATACCTGGTTTAGTCCTGTTTCAGATCTGGTTTAGTCCTGGTTCAGACCTGGTTTAGCTTGAATAAAATTTGACACCCTATTTGGCAAAATCAACCGTCCACACTGGCGCCTGGAGGGTTAAACCTTTCTATCTTCACGCAGACCAACTTAGACCAAGTTACAGCTCAGATCTGTGGAGAGGCGACCCCGCTCCCAGCCAGAATGTTATTTTTCTTAATAATTTTGAGCTTTAAACCATCTATAACTGAATAAATAAAGTAAAGTAGAGCTGTTTAATGTCACACTGTGGGATATTCTAAGCCTAGAAATGACATCTCCATGGAAACAAGCAGAGCGACACGTGTTTCTGGTTGATCTTTTTATAGTCTAAACAGATATCCTCGGATGGTCGTGGCTCTGGGGGCTGGCTCCCTCTCTGCAGCGCGTGTCCTTTATAAACTCGGGCCCGGTGCAGATCTGAGACGCCGTCCTTTGGTTTGACCCCATCATCAATAATTCACCTCCTGCGACATTTGAACTAATTATGGAAGCGCCGTGACCCGTTTGAGCCGAGTCCCACACACGGAAACCAACGACGGAGATGGACAGAAAACAAAAACCACGGCCTGGGTCCTACGGCGAAAACTATAGGTTAGAAATGAGACTATATGGGTTTTTTTTTAGCTGATACGATATCCAAAATTTGAGCTGTTGCTATGGAGACAACCGATATTTGCTTATACTGATATTTAACTTTTAAAACTGAGAGCAAGGTCCACAAATTTGGCTTAAATTGATGTAAAGATTATAACAAAATGTATGTAAATGTAAATATATGTGTCGATACTTTCTGTATTTTTTAAAACTTTTTTCCTACAAACTGATCCCCGTCTGGCATTAGGATTCGTTCGCTCGACAGTAGATTCAGATTCAGATTCATCAGCTGGTTTCACTTCATGGAAACCGTCTGACCTCGCAGCATTAGGATTTGTTCGCTTGATGATAGGCGGGTACTTTTTTTATTTAACCAGTCGCTGCTGTTTGGTCGTGACGTATGTAATGCGCCGAATCCCGTAGGAAGAAGGGCAATAACGTCTTTCCCTTTGATAAAATTCACCAAACATTCTCTTTGTTCCGGCTTTAAATCCTCGATCTCGGGAATCGTCGCCAACACAGAATGTCTTCGTCTACATCCATCTCGACCGCTTTGGCTTTGTTTGTTGTGTTGTACCACATAAGGGACCCAGACAGGCGCTTGAGTTTGACGTCATGGCTTCACAGGTCTACAACTTCTGAGGTCTAGTGTATTTCGATTCCTGACCTAGTCGCTGTAGAGAAATGAAATTAAGCGGAGGCACTAGGTGTCTCCAGTCTGGTTAAGTTGTGTATGTGTAGAGAAAGTGTCTTCTAAAACCTCTGTAGTCACATTTACACATTTATTCTTTCACATCATTTGACACTAGACACAAGTTTTTTCTGAACATGTAAAAGTCAAACATTAGGTAACAGAATCTAGTTATTAGCAGTGCAATGGAACACATTTACAACAGATGTCGGGAGAACTGACTCGGATTTATCCACTACTGACATTTAACAGAATGCGGCATTCATCTCCAAAGCTCAAAACGCTCAGTTCCACTTCTTGTATTACTGCGTGACATCACAAGGTGGATCAGAGTGTTTTCGGTTTGAGAGAAAAACTCTAAATGCCTAAATGTGCAGGGTTTGTGTGTTAAACATGTGAATGAAACAAAACACAACTCCAGGTCTGTTTGTGATGACGAAACAACATTATAGATAAATACATCATAAAATAGAGTGATATGGTCTCTTTAAGTTCATGTTTTTCTAATTAAGACTTGGTTTGGTCTGATAATACTTGTAGTAAATACTCATGACAGTTTTACGTAAGTTAAGTGGCAATTTGTTAGTCAGGCTGGTGCCACCTAGTGCCTTCACTCAATTTCATTTCTCTCCAGCGACTAGGTCAGGAATCCGAATACACTAGACAGTTTGCAAGAATCCCGGAAGTTGTAGAGCGCGTGAAGCCATGACGTCAAGAACAACAGTAAACAAAACAGTCGAGATGGATGTAGACGAAGACAGACATTCTGTGTTGGCAACGATTCCCGAGATCGACGATTTAAAGCCGGAACAAAGAGAATGTTTGGTGAATTTTATTAAAGGGGAAAGACGTTATTGCCCTTCTTCCTACGGGATTTGGCGCATTACATACATCACAACCAAACAGCAGTGATTGGTTAAATAAAAAAAGTACCCGCCTATCATCAAGCGAACAAATCCTAATGCTGCGAGGTCAGACGGTTTCCACGAAGTGAAACCAGCTGATGAATCTGGCCTCGAACTTACGTCAAAATGACAAAAAGACAATTCTCCCCGTTTAATGTGCGCTGACATTTTTGCTGTAACGTAAATCCAACCGACTCTAAACTACAAACTACGAACTCGCCCGACTTTGTGTTTCAGAATCCCGATTTAATCAACCGTTCCATTGTACTTTCTCGAGATGGAGGTCCATTTTTCCCGAGTCTTGAGCTCAATAAAACGCAGCGATAAACAGACTAATAATAAAGGATTACGCAAACATGTGTGAATGAAACAAAACACAACTCCAGGTCTGTTTTTGAAGAGTTAACAACATTATAACATGACTTAAATCTCACATGAGTAATTTTTGCGTAATATAGGACCTTCAAAGTAAATTAAACATCTCTGCTTTGTATAGTACTAATACCATACTACTTCTAATAAAGCGGATACAATGACATAGAAGACTGGCTTTTTTCTCGGCCTCTTCAGTTTTAATTAGCATGTAGCGCTGAAGCGTCTGTGTACTTGTAAAGGTTAACGATAGCGACCGGGGCTATGTAAAGTATATAACGCATAATATCCCTCAACAGCAAGAAATAATTACTCAAACCTCGTCTACGGCCACGTTTATCCACTACAAAAGGCTTTAACATGAATATCGATATGATGATATAATGACATAAGCTGCTAAATCTTAACGTTAAACAAATGCTTTAATGTTTTAATAGCGAGAGTCAACAGATTCTGAGCTAAAATTAGCGCTGTATGCTAAATTAGCTGAAAAGCGCTAAGGAAGTGCCCCGGCCTCGTTGACCTATTGGTAAAGGCTAATTATAAACTCCACTGCGCTGTTCGGCAGTAATGAGCGCGACTGTAGTGTTGTTCTCGTTTCTAAAGTCCACATCGTTTATTTATTGTAATCGTTAAAGCTACACTGAGTAACTTTTCTAATGGAGGGTCCGTCACCTGCTGTTTTACATGATGATACTGCCTGGAATGTTTCACAGTATGGCATTAAACGTATTTATTTCTACAGAGACAGCAGGAAGAAGCTATTACGCTAAGTTACATGTCAGATCTGTGGAGAGGCGAGCCCACTCACAGTAAGAATGCAAGTTTTTAGGTCAATAAAAACACCATGATATTCAGTAAATGTAAGATGGAAATGTTTAATGCCATAGAGCACAGGTGTCAAACATAAGGCCCGGGGGCCGGATCCGGCCCTCCAAGACCTTTAATGTGGCCCTTGGGTGATTTTCTACTAAAATATTTTAATAATATTTTCTATTAAAATCTTGTTAATTTTCTGTGGTGTTTATCACAGCAGTGTCTCCAGCGTCTCTGTACGTGGCCCCTCCCACCAGAGCAGCACAAATGAAGACTTGTCTCTTTCCAAACGCTCTTAAAGGACGATCGTTTAGAAAAATGAAGCAAAATGTCCAAAATGAGAAAAGTGGAGCCGAGTGCAGGATTTTCCAAGAAAAACAGACTTATTCCTATTTGCAAACAAGTTCATGTTAAAACATTGTATTGAAATTGAAATTTTCTTAAAGTTGCAGGTTGTTCATAATATTATAATATTATAATAAGAAAGAGTTCATCAATTAAAAAAAGATTTCTGTAATAGATTTGCGTTTCTCTGCACAAATATTTGAACTTATTGTTATTTTTGGGGTTTATATGACATGAGTTTTCTGATCCGGCCCTTTTGGGATCAAAGTCGGTTGGATACGGCCCCCGGACCAAAATGAGTTTGACACCCCTGCCATAGAGGAATATTCCAGACAAAAAGACAAGCAGGTAGCGGACACTCACCCAGAAAAGTTACACAGTGCACCTTCGATACAGATGTCTTTCCATTAAAGGTGTAACGACATCCAAGTCTCACGGTACAATATTGTCACGGTATGAACCTCACGGTACGATATTTAAAAAAGAGAAAAGCTCACGATACAGTGGGGAGGCTCACGATTAGGGATGTAACGATATCCAAATTCGATATATTGTGACAGCCCACGATATTATTGTGAGAACATTGACAATACGATATCACAATATTTTGGTTATTGTTACATCCATACTATCCATCCATTCATTTTCTACTGCTTATCTAAGCAGTCTAAGCAGGGACTCCCAGATTTCCTACACCCCGGACACATCCTCCAGCTCTTCCAGGGGGACCCCAAGGTGTTCCCAGGCCAGCCCAGAGACATAGTCACTCCAGGCGTTTCTTGGGTCTTCCTTGGGGCCTCCTCCTGGTGGGACATGCCCGGAACATCTCCCGAGGACGGCGCCCAGGAGGCATCCGGAACAGGTGGCTCACCTCAGCTGCTCCTCTCGACGTGGAGGAGCAGCGGCTCTACTCTGAGCTCCTCCTGTGTGACTGAGCTCCTCACCCTATCTCTAAGGGAGCGCCCAACCACCCTGCGGAGGAAACTCATTTCGGCCGCTTCTATCCGCGATCTTGTCCTTTACCCAGAGCTCATGACCACAGGTGAAGGTAGTGACGCAGATGGGTCCAAAAGATGAAAAATAGGTCCATTGTCATAGAAACTGACAATTTAAATCCAAGTATTATACATTTTGAGTAGGAAAACGTCTTCAACAAGCTAAAACCCATGAATTAAAGGTCATATTTTTATGCCAGATGCCCTTTAGTCAGTAACTATGGTCGACAGATTGACACACACAAACGCACGAATCCTGCACATTTAGTAAACACTTCATTTCCACCTCGTGATGTCATGCGGTGATACAGGAAGTGCTTCACTGTGTTTTTAAACTCCACACACCTTCACTAGAATCATTTGGCCCTGGAATAAAACAAAACACAACTCCAGGTCTGCTCCAACTCCAGGTTTTGATGATTATAATATGACTTAAAACTCAAAAAGAGTCAGTTTTTTTGGAATAACAAAACCAAATCAACACTAAAACTATCTGAACCACAGTTTGAAAAGCACAGACTTCTCACATTTTCTCGTTGTACACTTCGGGATGTCCTGTATGTATGAGAGCGCTCGGTTTGGCTCGGGGGTGTTCAGATCTGGGATGTGTCTGGATTATGTGGTCCGTGTGGGAGGATGAGGAGGAGGAGGAAGAAAGCTCCACCAGCAGAGGTAGGAGTTGGAGCTGGATTTTGGGCTGACGGGTGAAGCGTCGCCGGGGGCTTATTGATATTTGAAGGTAAAGAGAAGGAGATGCAAGCGTGACAATAATAGCGCTCAGAAAATGTTACGCAATAAGGCATTTTCACAGGTTTTCGAAGGTGCACTGTGTAGGTTTTCGGTTTGTCCTCGTTGCACTGCCTGAAATATTCCACAATACGGCATTAAACTTTATTTTACATCACATTTATTCAGCTACAGTGGTTTTATCTTGCACAGAAACACCTTGAAAAACATGTATGACTCATAACTTGGCCCACTGGTGACACCTGACACCTGTTTCCATGGAGATTTATTTGTCATACATCATACCGTGGAACATTTCAAGCAATAATAGCTTTGTGAATTTAAAATCTTTTACTTTCAACCCGACACTCTGAATCGCAGTGAATTTCAATGATTTTTTTTATTGTTTAAAAGTCCAATATTCGTTCGTTATTTTTTATTTTTATGGAAAATGGAAATAGATCAGAGTTAGAGAAGTGCGACTTTTCGTGTTAGGCAGTGTTAGTGTGAGTTTTCAGCATTGTGCAGTGGGTGAAAAATGAGGCAGTTGGTCAGGGGAAAAAAAATAAATGAATAAATAAAAAAATAAAAATTATGAATAAAAAGTAATAAATAATTAAACTAATAAATACATTTAAATAATAATAAAAAAAATAAGAAGAATAGTTCCGCTTTATTTTTTTCGCTTTATTTTTGCTAATAAATTACACATTTTCTGAAAGCTCTGGAGCATTTTTACGTCATGGCGGCGGTCCCTGGTCACTACGAGTGCGTCGCATCATGTCATTTCACTTCCCGACCACTAGGAGCATTGTTTTGTGATATTAACGTTCACCAGCGTCTGTTCAGGCCTAAAAGACCTTTTTCACAATGGCAAGAAGTGCCGCGATGTCGGGTAAACGTCACCTCTGTTTAATGCTTTTCTATGGCAAAATATCTGTAAAAATGTCAGGCGTATTTTCCACCAGCTTCATAAATCTGCCCCATCATCAAATCTTCAACCAACAAGGTCGACAAAGAACATATTCTGTCCATGAAGAATTTATCCACAACCATCAAGGTAAGAAAGACGAAAACGTAAAGGCGAACAACAACAAGCATTAGTGAACTACTCCTGAGCAAAACTAACATTATGGTCATGAATAAAACATAAGTAATAAGTAATTTGCTCATAAGTAATTTGTCACTCAGACTGATTCAAGAATTAAAATAAAAAATCTATTTCACGATGTAGATAGTAGGATAAACAGAGATTTGTGCAGTTTAAATGCTACAGATGTTCACAGATCACATGTCTCACATTTAAACTGCACAAATCTCTGTCTGTGTTAATATCAACACCATGAAATCAATTTTTTATTTTAATTCTAGAATCAGCCTGAGTTAACAAGTTACTTAGTAGTAGTAGTAGAAGTAGTATCATGACTGATATTTGTAGTTGCAATAGTTCAATTACCATACTAAATGTACTCTACAAACTTCTGAGTCAGTATATTTTATCATAGTAGAACGCGTTTGGTGTTTTTCCCCCAGATAGATGCACAAATTTGCATATAATTCAATATTTGACTGCATTCCCAAATCCCATATAAAATTTAATAGCACCTGGGATGATGAATGGAAGCGAGACACAATAGAATAATGGGCTCTGCAGTTTTCAATGTAAAAACCCCATTGAACTTAAGCAGACTTATACTTATTCATCGTAATGGCTCTGTGGGCTGGAAGATGTAATTAAGTTGAAATAATGACAAGTTAAAGAGTTGTAAGACAAAGATAATGGCGTGAGGTGCGCTATACGTACGCTCACTTTCCTGCCGCCTTCTCGTCTCCATGGAAACGTTATTCCTTTGCCGGTAATGTTCCACAGTATGGCGTTAAATGCGTCTGTCTCCTATAGCGGGTGACGCCTCAGGGATTGTTTCTTTTTTTCTTCTTCTTCTTATTCTTTGCAATAAAAACGTCTGTAATAAACGAAACGCAAGATAGAGGAGTTTAAAGCCGTGTTGAAGATTCCAGGGAAAGCAAAGACATCTCCATGGAGACAGCAGAAAAGTTACATAGACCGACTTTAAAGGGTCAATATTACGCTGTTTTGATCTGTGTTATAATGTTATTTCTTGATCACAAACAAACCTGGAGTTGTGTTTTGTTTCATTCACACATGTTTAATTAACACACAAACCCTGCAGATTATATAACTGAAAACACTCCACCTTGTGATGTCATGTGGTAATACAGGAAGTGCTCCACTGTGTTTTTAAACTCCACCTTTACTAGAATCAGTTGGATAATTTCAGACCTGGAATTACCAATCTCTACTGAACTAAAAGTAAAAGGAGCCAGAACATTTTGAGCGTTGCAGATTTAGACATCCATCCATTTTCTTCCGCTTATCCGGGGCCGGGTCGCGGGGTCAGCAGTCCTAAGCAGGGACTCCCAGACTTCCATCACACCGGACACTTCCCCCAGCTCCTTCAGGTGGGGACCCCAAGGTGTTCCTTTCGGTCCTGGTCCCGAACTCAGTCCTGGTCTGGTCCCTGTCTAAGTCCTGGTCTCAGTCACAGTTTACCGTATGTTCCGGGCTATTAGACGCGCTCTTAAGCCTCTAACCGCATCAAAAAACAACTGCGCGCCCCACAATCCAGAGCGCCCTATACATGAATCCACTCGGGTGTCCCAGTACGACTTCAGTAAACTACAAAGCCGCACCACCTGCAGCACACGCAAACACACACGGAGCAGACAGCGACCGTACAGCGAAAAACACCCACAGCTGCACTCATCACTCCACGCCGACGAGGAAAAGAACGGAGGAACGAACCGAAAAAGCGAGTGCAATGTGCCACTTCTAGACACAACTGAACAACTGAGTCACTGCGAACACGCCGACAATCCGTTGGTCCCAGACAGCACCCTCCCTACACGCCACAACTGAACAAAGCCCAGAGTCACCGTGAACGAACAAACAAAGTCCCACTGACTCATCCAACTGTTGTGTTTCGTTTAAAGTCCGGTGCGGTTTATTTGTGAAAAATGTTCGAAAATAGACCATTTAATGACAGTGCGCCTTATAATCCAGAGCGCCTAATAGCCCAGAAAATACGGTAAGCCACATAAACGGAAAACAAATCATGATCTGTTTTTTCATTTTGGTTTTGGAGACAAATAATGAAGAAAATTGTTGTTTTTTCGTTTTCTTATTTTTGGCTTTATATTGAAAATGAATGATACATGGATTGAAGACGCTTCATAGATCTGAACATTCTAGACAAACAATAACATTTCCATGGACCCTCAAATAGAAATGTTATGCAGTGCACCTTCAATAACAATGAGTACTACTACAACTACTACTACATGCGACATACATTAGTACATGCACGCTTCATCCATCACCAGTTTCCCTTCACGATGACTGGCGAAGCTGCTTTCTCTCCGTAATTAAATCAGAAATACATTTTATCACATTATATTCTGTGTGGGCCGTTAGCTGTGAGCAGCCCCCCCCCCCGCCACCTCTGTCCCACCGCCCACTCACCGCACAATCCAACCAAGTGCCAAAAAATACTCAACTCCAAACACACAGAAAACATGTGCGTGGGAGTACACGAGTGTCCAAAAGTGTCCTACTCGGGTTGCCGTACTCAGATACATTTTGGCACTGATGGCTAAGCAGGTTCTAAAATAAAAATAATAATAAATAAATAAATGAATAAATAATAAACAAATTAAATAAAAAAACTAATTAATTACAAAATAATAATAAATATATATAATAATACATAAACTAACACATAAATAAAATAAAATAAAATAAAATAAAAATAATAATAAAATATAAAAATGAAAATAAATATATACATGAAAAAAATTGAAAAAATAATTACATAAAAAAAATGAAAATAAAAGAAAGACGAATAAATAAATAAATAAGCAAAGTAGAAAATAAAAAATAAAATAATACATAAACTAACAAATAAATAAACTGAAAAAATAAATACACAAAAAAAATAAAAATAGAAAAAAAATGAAATAAAATAAATAAAAAAATTAATTAAAAAAATAAAAAAATTAAAAAAAAATAAATTAATATGTAAATACAAAATAGAATAAATATAATAATAAATATATAAATTAACAAATAAATAAAAAAATTTGAAAAAATAAATACATGAATAAAAAATAGAAAAAAATATTTAAATAAAAATAATAATGAAAATAAATAACTAAAGAACAGAAAAAAATAAAAATACATAAATAATAAACAAATAAAATAAACAAATAAGTAAATACAAAATAGAATAAATAAATATAATAATAATATATAAATTGACAAATAAAAACTGAAAAAATAGTAAATAAATAATAATATAAATAATAAAATAAAAAAATAAATAAACTAAAAAAAATAATAAAGCAAATAAAATAAATAAAAATATAAATATAAATTTTTTTTAAAATCTGAAAAAATATATAATGAACAAATAAATAAATAAAAAACTGAAAAGATTAAAAACAATTATAAAAATTCTATTAAAAAAAAAAGCAAGAGGGCGGTAATGCTCTTTTTCAAATGGTTGCCAACCGCCATAAAAAAACAACAAAAAAGAAGACGGAGGAGGGAAAACAGGCAGGTTCTTTGTTATTTTTAGCCTCGCTTCATAGCAACTAAAGATTCCTCCATAGAGAAAAGATTGCAATGTTCTTGATCATAGTAATTAGCTCGACGCATTAATAGCTCATGTTAATGCTAGCATGTTAGCATACGGCTGTTGTATCACTGTTAGCCTAAATGAACTCTGAAAATTGTGCTCGCTAATTATATTTGATGAGAACCGGTTTCACGTTTCCAGCTTTATTTCATTTGCAAAGCTGAACGCCAACGCAGCCGAGAAGACGCAGCTAACACCTTGTACTTTGAAAAGTTGGTTCAAAACTTTTCACCCAAGTTTGATCATTGTACTTTATATTTATTTTTTTGAGTAATTTTGTTCTCAAAGTGCTAATCGTCTCATGGCCGGCGTCCCAGATCTGAGCAAATATAGCATTTCAATAGTTAGCTGCAGTCGAGCCAATCTGTTTACCAAATTTAAACACGCAGAAACTGTTTTGGAAAGATTTATAATTTCAGCTCAATTTTAATCATATTTTTACTTTTTATTTCACCCGGTAAACAAAAATTTGTGATGTAATCTTTTCAGAAAACTGACCACTACATTATGCTGCCATAGCGACCCCAAAGTGCTCCTCTGTTTTTAAAGGTGCAACTTTTCAAAAATATATCTGCCACTTGTTTGTCTCCATGGCGATATTATGGTTCCACAGTATAGCATTAAACTTCTCTACCATAGATTACGTTTACACTGAAACGAATCACCGCATCAAAAAATTATTTGCATTCAGACATGATCCACACAGTAACGCGAGTTACATGACCAGGCTGGCATCACGATGTCATGTGGGCGGTAAAAACAAGGAAGTGGAGCACCGTGTCTGAAGTTGCAGCAGACGATTTTGAGCCGAGGAAGATACAGCCGAGACACGATATAATAAGTTTATCTACTAGTGTTTATTAATACTTTACCAATCAGTAATGTTCAGCTGATGTCGACGCGGTGCTTGAGCTTCGTGCACCTCAAAGTCCTCGTCCGATTCCGGGTCCAACACATGCGGCTGAACGCGCTGTATCACCAAGATGAATAAAAGTTTATTCCTACCACTATCAGGGTGCACGTCTGTCTCCCCCTCCCTCCCTGAGACGGCGGAGGAAGGGCGGCTCACTCAGAGTCTACGTCACGTTTGGAGGGCGGAGCCTGTGCTTTCTCAGGACGGGCGGGGGGATGAACAATAGTCGGTCTTTCATAGTTCCTGGTCTGTGACTGTCTCCAAGAAATCAGTAAGATTTCATAACTATTGTGTAATGGATGTTCCAAAACCCAAACTGTGCTTGTTTATGTGCAAAAGATACAATGTGAAAGAGTTATTTTACATGAGATGGGCCATTTAAACTGTCTTCAGCAACAGCGTCACATGACCAATGTAACAAATCCAGCGAATCAGGAAGATGCAAGTCACAGTGACGTGGTCCAATAAGGACGACAGCAACTAAAGCTCCTACATCAGCGTATCAATGTTTCCAGGCGTCCACACAGTACCGGATCAGGTCAGTACTCAGATGAATTCGTGGGAGCTGGTGGCACCAGATTGTTCTGTCTCTGGAGCCGTTTTCCATCGGGTTAGTGTGGACAAACACTGCATGCACAACGAAAACAACTCGACTACGTATTATTGTGGATGGGGCCTTACATTTGTTCAATAGTTCAATAACAGGCAAAGCAATAACATCTTCATGGAGAAAAACAGTTAGCAGAACCCACAAGCAGAAATGTTACATGGTGAAGCTTTAAAGTTCATATACAGATTAGCAAATTATTGAGATTTGCAATTCCAGATCTGAAATTATCCAAATGATTCCAGTGAAGTTGTGTGCAGGGTTCCCACTCTTTTCCACTGACTGGTTCGGATCTGGTTCAGACCTGGTTTAGTCCTGGTTTTAATCCTATTTTCATCCTGGTTTAGTCCTTTTTTAGATCTGGTTTATTCCTGGTTTAGTCCTGGTTTAGTCCTGGTTTAGTCCTGGTTTAGTCCTGGTTTAGTCCTGGTTTAGTCCTGGCTTAGTCCTGGTTTAGTCCTGGTTTAGACCTGGCTCAGTCTTGGTTTAGGCCTGGTTTCAGTCCTGGTTTAGTCCTGGTTTAGTCCTGGTTTAGTCCTGGTTTAGTCCTGGTTTAGACCTGGTTCAGTCCTGGTTTAGTCCTGGTTTAGTCCTGGTTTAGATCTGGTTCAGTCCTGGTTTAGTCCTATTTTCATCTTGGTTTATTCCTGGTTTAGTCCTGGTTTAGACCTGGTTCAGTCCTGGTTTAGTCCTGGTTTAGCTTGAATGAAATCTGACTCCCTATTTGGCAAAATCGTCTGTTTTATTCAAAGCGGCCTGGTGGGTTAATAATTACCTAAGAACTCAGATTCCTTCACTTTTTCGTGCTGATTTTAAGCCAGATGCCCTCCCTGTCCTCTCCTCTTCCTCTTCGTCTTCATCCTTATCTTTACACGCGTGACCATTATGTCTAGATGATCTTTTAAAAAAACAAAACAGAACAGTTCTCTCTTCAGACGGAGCCGCTGTATTTTAAATTGGAAGCAAAAAAGCAATTATTTTCAACCTGTGTCTTGGGACTCAGTGTTTCCCTTTTTCCTATTTTGTATTTCGTGTTTTGTTCTGTTCTTTATCTGGTCAGGACCAAGATGTCAGACTTTTATGGAATATTTATCAAACACCACAAGAAGATGACGTGTGTTTTGGAGTTTATGTTTAGGAAGGGCATCCGGTGTAAAATCTATAAAGCAAGTTTTTGGTTTTAGTCCTGGTTGAGTTCTGGCTCAGTCCTGGTTTAGTTCTGGTTTAATCTTGGTTTAGTTCTGTTTCGTCCTGGTTACAGTTTAGTCTTGGTTTAGACCTGGTTAAGTTCTGCTTTAAGTCCTGGTTTAGTTCTGGTTTGGTCCTGGTTTAGTCCTAGTTTAGTCTTGGTTTAGTCCTGCTTTAGTCCTGGCTTAGTCTTGGTTTAGTCCTGGTTTAGTTCTGTTTAGTCCTGGTTTACTTCTGGTTTAGTCCTGGTTTAGTCCTTGTCTAGTTCTGGTTCAATCCTGATTTAGTTCTGGTTTAGTCCTGGTTTAGTTTTGGTTTAGTCCTGTTTTAGTTCTGGTTTAGTCCTGTTTTAGTTCTGGTTTAGCTCTGGTTTAGTCCTAGTTTAGTCCTGGTTTAGTTCTGGTTTAGTTTTGGTTTAGTCCTGTTTTAGTTCTGGTTTAGTCCTAGTTTAGTCCTCGTTTAGTCTTGGTTTAGTTCTGGTTTAGTTCTGGTTTAGTTCTGTTTAGTTTAGTTTGTTTAGTCCTGGTTTAGTCTTAGTCCTGGTTTAGTCCTGGTTTAGTCTGGTTTAGTTCTGGTTTAGTCCTGGTTTAGTCCTTGTCTAGTTCTGGTTCAATCCTGATTTTTAGTTCTGGTTTAGTCTTGGTTTAGTTATGGTGTTATGTTTGTGTGCGTGTGTGTGTGTGTGTGTGTGTGTGTGTGTGTGTGTGTGTGTGCAGTAGTAGGTGGACATGTTAGTGGGCTGTATGTGTCTGTGTGTTGTGTGTGTGTGTGTCTGTATGTATGTATGTGTGTGTGTCTGTGTGTGTTGTGTGTATGTGTGTGTATGTGTGTGTTGTGTGTGTTGTGTGTGTGTGTGTGTGTATGTGTGTGTGTGTTGTGTGACAGGAGGTGTCAGTAGTATGTGGAGTATTATGGGATGTCGGGGGCTTGTTATAGACACACTGGGCCTGGGTCTGCTGCTCATTAAACCGAGCGCCGCGAGCCCGACTCCTCCAGAGGTGAACCTAACGACACCGCCTCTGTCACCACTGTCACCACCAGACACACCAGACATGAGACGCACGAGAGACACGAGAGACACACCAGACATGAGACGCACGAGAGACACGAGAGACACGAGAGACACGAGAGACACGAGAGAGACACGAGAGACACACAGAGACACGAGACATGAGACACGAGAGACACGAGAGACACACGAGAGACACGAGACACGAGAGACACACACAGACACACGAGACACACGACACGAGACACGAGACACACGAGACACGACACGAGAGACACGAGACACACGAGAGACACACAGAGACACGAGACACACGAGAGACACGAGACACGAGAGACACACGAGAGACACGAGAGACACGAGAGACACGAGAGACACGAGAGACACGAGAGACACGAGAGACACGAGACACGAGAGACACGAGAGACACGAGAGACACGAGACACGAGAGACACGAGAGACACGAGACACGAGAGACACAGACACGAGAGACACGAGAGACACGAGAGACACGAGAGACACGAGAGACACGACACACGAGAGACACAGACACACGAGAGACACGAGAGACACGAGACACGAGACACACCTGAGACGCACGAGAGACACGAGAGACACACGAGACACACGAGAGACACGAGAGACACGACACGAGACAC
Organism: Boleophthalmus pectinirostris; assembly: GCF_026225935.1. NCBI lineage: Eukaryota > Metazoa > Chordata > Actinopteri > Gobiiformes > Gobiidae > Boleophthalmus > Boleophthalmus pectinirostris. Next base: position 15,685,870 of record NW_026570994.1, read on the forward strand.
AGACACGAGACACACGAGACACACGAGACGCACGAGAGACACGAGACACGAGAGACACACGAGAGACACGAGACACGACGACACGAGACACGAGAGACACGAGAGACACGAGAGACACGAGAGACACGAGAGACACGAGAGACACGAGAGACACACGAGAGACACGAGAGACACCAGACACACGATGAGACGCACGAGAGACACGAGACACGAGACACACGAGAGACACGAGAGACACGAGAGACACGAGAGACACGAGAGACACGAGAGACACGAGAGACACGAGACACACGAGACACACGAGACACGAGAGACACGAGAGACACGAGAGACACGAGAGACACGAGAGACACGAGAGACACGAGAGACACGAGACACGAGAGACACGAGAGACGCACGAGAGACACGAGAGACACGAGACACGAGAGACACGAGAGACACGAGAGACACGAGAGACACGACACGAGACACGACACGAGACACGACGAGACACGAGACGACGACACGACACGAGAGAGACACGACACGAGAGACACGACGAGAGACACCAGACACGCACGAGACGACACGAGAGACACGAGAGACACAGACACGACACGAGACGCACGAGACACGACACGAGAGACACGAGAGACACGAGACGACACGAGAGACACGAGACACGAGAGACACCAGACATGAGACGCACGAGAGACACGAGAGACACGAGAGACACGAGAGACACAGACACGAGACACGACACGAGAGACACGAGACACGAGAGACACGAGAGACACGAGACACGAGACACTGAGACACGAGAGACACGAGAGACACGAGAGACACACGAGAGACACACGAGAGACACGAGAGACACACACAGAGACATGAGACGCACGAGAGACACGAGAGACACACACGAGACACGAGAGACACGAGACACGAGAGACACGAGAGACACGAGACACGAGACACGAGAGACACAGACGAGAGACACGAGAGACACAGACGAGACACGAGAGACACGAGAGACACGAGAGACACGAGAGACACACGAGAGACACGAGAGACACGAGAGACACGAGAGACACGAGAGACACAGACGAGAGACACGAGAGACACGAGACACACCAGACATGAGACGCACGAGAGACACGAGAGACACGAGACACAGACATGAGACGCACGAGAGACACGAGAGACACGAGAGACACGAGAGACACGAGAGACACGAGACACGAGACACGACACGAGAGACACGAGAGACACGAGACACACGACACGAGAGACACAGAGACACCATGAGACGCACGAGAGACACGAGACACACACACGAGACACGACACGAGAGACACGAGACACACACGAGAGACACGACACAGAGACACGAGACAGACACGAGAGACACCACTCCACACACGAGACACACAAGACATGAGACACAAGACCGTCCCTGGTTCAGTTCTGGTTTAGTTCTAGTTTAGTCCTGGTTTAAACTTGATTTAGACCTGGTTTAGACTTGGCTTAGTCCTAGTTTAGTCCTATCTTAGACCTGATTTAGACCTGGTTTAGACCTGGTTTAGACCTAGTTTAGACCTAGTTTAGACTTGGTTTAAATCTGGTTTATATCTGGTTTAGACCTGGTTTATTCCTGTTTTTAGACCTGGTTTAGACCTGGTTTAGTCCTGGTTTAGACTTGGTTTAGACTTGGTTTAGACCTGGTTTAGACCTGGTTTAGACTTGGTTTAGACTTGGTTTAGACTTGGTTTAGACTTGGTTTAGTCCTGGTTTAGTTCTGGTTTAGTTCTGGTTTAGTTCTGGTTTAGTCCTGGTTTAGACTCTATTTTAACTAATTCTGTTTAATTCCTGGTTTAAATCTGTTGGCTCAGGGCACGTAAAGTAGAGCTGTTTAATGTCACACTGTGGAACATTCTGTATCCATAGAAACAAGCAAGTGACGGACCCCCAGCCGAAAAGTTACACAGTGCACCTTTAGAGTCAATTCCGTGTAGTATTTGACCTTTAACCCTGGTTTAGCCCCGATTTAGTCCGGTTTAATCCTGTTATCTTTCACGCTGTATGATCAGATGTAGCGACACTGCTCCCTACTAATCTAATCCGGACTGTAATCTGGCCCACGTCGCTTTATTTTACCCCCCAAAACTCCCCCACGATACAAAAGACGCACATTAATCCAGCAGATATCGCTTTATGAATTACCCTAAGAGCTTTACGTCCTCCTCTCGCGCTCTCCTGCCGCGGAATTGATTGGGTTTTGGTCTTAATCCTCGGCCTGCAATGCATCTTGGGAGACGACCAGGGAGCCATCTTGAATAAATAGATTTTGGACGCGACAAAAGCCGTCCCCAGCTGAGACGAGCTTTCACTGCCGAGTCCCCCGCGCCACCAACACGATTAGGAAATGGACTCACAACACACTGGGACATCGATCCCTAAGACCCGGTTTAGTCCTGATTCAGTCCAGGTTTGGGTCTGGACTTGATTATAGACCCGTTATACAGACATTTCACTGCAGGCCTGGTTTAGTCCCAGTTTAGTCCCGGTTTAGTCCAGGTTTAGTCCAGATTTAATCTAAACTTGATTATAGACCTGCTAGAGAACCATTCCAGTGTAGTCCTGGTTTAGTTCTGATTTAGTCCAGGTTTAGTCCAGGTTTGGTCCAGGTTTAGTCCAGAATTAGATGTTATAGAAGCATTCCATTGTATTTCTGGTTTAGTCCTGGTTTAGTTCTGGTTTAGTCCTGGTTTAGTCCTGGTTTAGTTCTGGTTTAGTCCTGGTTTAGTCCTGGTTTATTTCTGATTTAGTCCAGGTTTAGTTCAGATTTTATTCCGATTTAGTCCAGAATTAGATGTTATAGAAGCATTCCATTGTACTTCTGGTTTAGTCCTGGTTTAGTTCAGATTTAATTCCGATTTAGTCCAGGTTTAGTCCAGGTTTGGTCCAGGTTTAGTCCAGAATTAGATGTTATAGAAGCATTCCATTGTACTTCTGGTTTAGTCCAGGTTTAGTCCAGGTTTAGTCCAGGTTTAGTCCAGGTTTAGTTTAGTTCTGATTTATTCTAAACTTGATTATAGACCTGTTAGAGACCCATTCCAGTTTAGTCTTGGTTTGATTCTGGTTTAGTCCAGGTTTAGTCCTTGTTTAGTTTAGACTTGATTATAGACCTGTTGGAGAGCCATTCCAGTGTAGTCCTGGTTAAGTGCTGATTTAGTTGTTTGGTTTTTTTAGTCCCAGTTTAGTGCTGGTTTAGTTATGTTCTAGACTTGGTTTAGTCCAGGTTAGTCTTGGTCTGGTCCTACTTTAGTCCTGGATTAGCCCTGGTTTAGTCCTTATTCTGTTCTGGTCTAGCCCTGCTTTAGTCCTGGTTTAGCCCTGGTCTAGCCCTGGTCTAGTCCTACTTTAGTCCTGGTTTAGTCCCAGTTTAGCCCTGCTATAGTCCTGGTTTAGAGCTGGTCTAGTCCTCGTCTAGCCCTGGTCTAGCCCTGGTCTAATCCTACTTTAGTCCTGGTTTAGTGCAGGTCTAGCCCTAGTCTAGTCCTATTTTAGTCCTGGTTTAGCCCTGATTAAGAGCTGGTTTAGTTCTAGTTTAGCCCTGGTCCAGTCCTGGTTTAGCCCTGTTTTACTCTCTTATTCTTTCCTGGTCTAGCCCTGGTTTAGTTCTGGTTTAGTCCTGGTCTAGTCCTGCTTTAGTCCTGGTATAATCCTGCTTTAGTCCTGGTCTAGTCCTGTTTTAGTCCTGTTTTAGTCCTGGTCTAGTCCTGTTTTAGTCCTGTTTTAGTCCTGCTTTAGTCCTGGTCTAGTCCTGTTTTAGTCCTGCTTTAGTCCTGGTCTAGTCCTGTTTTAGTCCTGGTCTAGTCCTGTTTTAGTCCTGGTCTAGTCCTGTTTTAGTCCTGGTCTAGTCCTGCTTTAGTCCTGGTCTAGTACTGTTTTAGTCCTGTTTTAGTCCTGCTTTAGTCCTGCTTTAGTCCTGCTTTAGTCCTGCTTTAGTCCTGTTTTAGTCCTGCTGTAGTCTTGGTTTAGACCTGGTTTAGTCCTGTTTTAGTCCTGCTGTAGACTTGGGTTAGACCTGGTTTAGTCCTGGTTTAATCCTGCTCAGTGCTGCTGTCGGTGGACAGTGACAGAATTGCGTCACAGATGTTTAAAAACTAAATAAAAATAATCTTGAGTCTGTTCTTGTGAAAATTGCCAGTTATTGAGTCTGTACAGAAGGACATGGTGGTGTTTTGTTTCACCTTTCCTGCGTCTCCAGAACATTTGAAATTCCAACACGACTTGAAGGGAAACCACACAAATCATTCATAATTTAATCTGTATTTGCATGCGATGTTTGTGAGGCCGGGCATTCGAAACTCTTAATTCACTTTGGATCTTTTGCAGTTGGAGAAGGTGTCCAGGCAAACCCAATCTCCTCTGACAGCCGTGATGGAGATGAGCCAATAAAAGCAGCGTGTGGCGTCAGACCACCGCTGAGGTTTGAATCCTGCGACGCCGTGAGAGCCCGCGTGCCCTTCAGCAAGACACATGACTGAGCGGGTAAAAATGCCAACGATAAGCCAGGACAAAACATGGAAAATATGGGAGGAAATTAGCGGCATGTTTGATTTAAAGGGTTCAGATTACACTGCACAGACCTGGAGTTGTGTTTTGTTTCATTCTCACATGTTTAACACACAAATCCTGCAGATTTAGGCTGAAAACACTGGATAATTTCAGACCCACTTTTCTGGCAAAGATTCTGTCACCTGCATGTCTCCCTGAAGAGGTTACCTTTGCCTGGAATGTTCCATAGTACGGCATTAAACTTGTACAATATCTAGCATTTTATACATTCCAGATGTTTTTTTTTTTTTTATATAATTTGTCAAATTTGAGGGATTGGATACCCAGCACATCCACAATAAGACAGACTTAACTAAACACACATACAAAAAATAAATAAATTAATAATAATAATAATAATAATAATAATAATAATAAATAAATAAATAAGTAAATAATAATAACGACCGACCCCCCTTTTTTTAATATAATTTGTCAAATTTAAGGGATTGGATACCCAGCACATCCACAATAAGATAGACTTAACTAAACACACATACAAAAATAATAATAGTAATAATAAAATTTAAAAAAATAAATAAATAAATAAAATAAATAAATAAATAAATAAGTAAATAATGACCCCCCCCCTTGATAATAATTTTTTTTTTTTTTTTTTTTTTGTATTATTATCATTATCATTCCAGATGTTTTAATTGCTTACTGTGAGTCATAGAGATACATAAGTGTAATGCCATACTGTGGAATATTCCAGGCAAAGCAATAAACCATTAATTAATGAATTATTAATTAATCATTGCATTTATATAGCGCCTTTCAAGACACCCAAACCGACTTACAGTTCTTTGTTCATTCACTCAACACTCTGTGGAAGCAAGCCCCTCCAACCACCACCAACACTAACATACACTCCACTTTCTTACGAGCCAATGTGGGTAAAGTGTCATGCCTAAGGACACAATGACAGTTTTGCCACAGGCGCCCCCCTGTGGCCCCTGGTGTTTCCAGAAATCTCCCATTCAAGTCCTGACCAGATCCGGTCTTGCTGATGTTCTGAGATGTGACAGGATCAGGCTTTGACAAACCAGTATGACCATCAAGATATAACAAGAAGTAAACTGTACAGTAACGAGGTCTGCATAGTTTGGGAGGACGTAAAGGTTGTATAGAGGATTTTTTTAAGGGAAGAGAAATACAGCAACAGTCCTTGTGCGCGTTCAGAATTACTGTTGAAGTTTCCTGTCTAGAGGTAATTCAGCGACCGATGCGTCAGTTTTTAGAGCCTTCGTCTGCTTCGGTCGCGCCATCGCTGGACGAGATCTCCAAGAATCACCTCAGTTTGGCTTTGCTCCTTTTCCTCTTCTCTTCTTCTTTCAGCGACCTCAAAAACGGACTTTCTTTTGGGGCGAACCGGTCGTGGATTCTCGTCCGCCGTCGCGACAAACTTTGTGCGAAATGCGAGGAAGCGACAGTTCGAAAAAGCCTCTAAGAACCGCTGCGTAAACCACGTAATCCCCACGCTCCGACGAGTCAGTTACACTAGGGAGTTTGATTGACAACCCAACAGCCAATAGAAAATGAGGGAGCCTCGTTTTCTATTGGCTGATGTTTATCTGGCCTCAACACGTCCACAGTTGATAGATTTTCTTTCTTTTTTTTTTGGTCATCATAATTACAAAGCTGCTGCGTCTCTGTAATGGTATTTTAATCTTTCACTGACAGTTTGAAAGTAAAAAAAAATCCTCCATACAACCTTTAATCAGATCTAAACCTCGGTCCAAACTGGAACCAAACCAAGTCCACCATAATCAAGATGAAAATGGGGCTAGCAGAGGTCTAAACCAGAACAAAACCAGGACTAAACGTGGACTACACCAGAGTAAACTGGACTAAAGAATCACGTCTTAAATTTAAACTTACACAAAACCAGGATTCTTCCTTTTTGCGAGTCAGCAGTTAAGAGAGTTTAATAAGAGCGCCCCCTGCTGTTCATGTTATTACAGTGAATCTCTCTGCACAAACAAATGTCACAATCTATGGACTCTTTATTCTCATCTGACTTTTCGGGACAGTGGCGTGGACAGTGGATTTACAGTTTATGTTAGAGCAGTTCGGCCCGGCCCAGCCCCCCGCTCGGTGCTGCTGTCGGTGGCGGGGGGCGGTATTGCGGCGCAGGTGACTGGAGCAGGGACATCTGTCATAAAAGATGTAATTATTGTGATTAAAAGAGCAGCGGCTGAGAGCGCAGAGAGAGAGAGAGAGAGAGGAAGCTCCAGAACGACCGAATCCATCCTCATCACTGTCACACGTATGCAAATGTTTAAAGAGGGTGAGACCAGGACAGAACCAGGACTAGACCAGGACTAAAGCAGGACTAAAGCAGGACTAAAGCAGGGCTAAAGCAGGGCTAAAGGAGGACTAAAGGAGGACTAAAGGAGGACTAAAGCAGGACTAAAGGAGGACTAAAGCAGGACTAAAGCAGGACTAAAGGAGGGCTAAAGCAGGACTAAAGGAGGACTAAAGAAGGACTAAAGCAGGGCTAAAGGAGGACTAAAGCAGGACTAAAGGACTAAAGCAGGACTAAAGGAGGACTAAAGCAGGACTAAAGGAGGACTAAAGCAGGACTAAAGCAGGACTAAAGGAGGACTAAAGCAGGACTAAAGGACTAAAGGACTAAAGCAGGACTAAAGCAGGACTAAAGCAGGACTAAAGCAGGACTAAAGCGATTGCTAAAGCAGGACTAAAGCAGGACTAAAGCAGGACTAAACGAGGACTAATGCAGGGCTAAACCAGGGCTAAACCAATGCTAAATCTGGTCTGAACCAGGACAAAACCAGGCTAAACTAGGACTAAATCAGGACTGAACCAGCACTCAACCAAGACTAAATCAGGACTAAACCAAGACTAAACCAGGACTAAACCAGGGCTAAATCAGGAGTAAACTAGGGTTAAACCAGGACTAAATCTGGACTAAAGCAAAACTAAATCAGGACTAAACCGGGACTATATCAGGACTAAACCAGGGCAACACCAGGACTGAACCAAGTCTGGTCTAAGAATTGAACCAGGACTAAACTAGGATTAAATCTGGACTAAAACATGTCAACAAACTGGGTCTTAACCAGGACTAAAACCGCAATAATTAAACCAAGAAGCTGCAAATACGGGAGTAAATTAGTTTAGTAAATTAGTGTATATATAAGACAAAACAGCACTTTTCAGCATGTCAAGGTGTTTTTCCTCAGCTGAAATGTTCCACAGTACAGCATTAAACCTGTATAGACTCCATAATGGGGCAATTTCCACCAGAACAGACTCGCGATCATGTTAATCTATTTTTCAATTTGACACAGGCCCCAGAGCAGAACCAGCGCCCGCCCCTAGAGGCACTGTGACCCAAAAACTGCACAGAAACACAGAACACATGCACACAGATAATTAGTTTGGCGCGGGGGTGAAAAGCTGTAAATATAATGTCAAATTATTAATATTTTTGATGATTCCATGTTTGAAATTACTCCTGAGATTAAAGGTGCGCTCTGAAACTTTTCACGTAGAGGGTCGTCAGCCTGATTGTCTCCATGTGAATGCTACTGCTTTGCCTGGAATGTTAAAAGGCATTAAATTTATCTTTCTTATGTTAAGTGAATTACAGGCATTCGAACTGCTCAAAATGCCTTGAAACACTTGCCTGAGTCTCCACAGATCTGACCTGTAACTTGGCCTTCCTTATATTCTTGATGTTTTCTAACATGGAAGCAGAGCCGGCGTCAGAGCACATCTACTGGAGGGGCATGGGTCACCAGCAGGGGGGGCACTGCCATTTGAGAAATATTTTAACGCGGTGGAGTCATACACAGCAGACAAGGCTAATTATGTGTTGTTATTATTATCATTATTATATTAAGATTATTATTATTATTAGCTGCAATAGTTGTTGAGGCTGTGTGGTAGACGATACGCACACAAGACAATAATAAAAGGTTGAGGTTTATTAAAAAACAATAAGTCCTGCCACTGGTTGTAAACATTAAACAACAGCCTCTCGTCAAAAACACCTCTGAACCAGGACTAAACCAGGACTAAACCAGGACTAAACCAGGACCAGTGGCGGCTGATGGTATAATTTTTGGGAGGGGCACCAAGGGCAAAATTATAAATATATATTATGGATAATATATGTATTATATATATAGGCTGTAGTATTATAACAAATACCAGAAACAGACATTTTGGTTAGTATTGGCTGAACAGTATCGATCAGAGCACAATGAACAGCCAAGCGCAAACTTTACGCAACACAACACAACGTAACACCCGCTCACACCCAGACCAACAACGTCAGAAAAACTACAATAAGAGACATGAACACAGATGCCGCTCCTACAGCACACGACAGAACAACCAGAGCAGCTCCATCATATACACCAGCTCATTTACGCACTATTAACTATTAACACTATAACACTAACACTATTTAACTATTAACACTATAACACTATTAACTATTTAACTATTAACACTATTAACTATTAACACTATAACACTAACACTATTATTTAACTATTAACACTATAACACTATTTAACTATTAACACTATAACACTATTAACTACACTATTTAACTATTAACACTATAACACTATTATAACTATTAACACTATAACTAAACTACTATAACTATTAACTATTAACACTATAACACTATTAACTATTAACACTATAACTACTATACACTATTAACTATTAACACTATTATAACTATTAACTATGTGAGGCTCCAAGTTCAGATTTGCCGCAAACTACTGAAAACCAGCCTCTTACCTTCTCCAGAGACTGAAGCAGAATGTTTCCTCTGTCCACTGTCCCACTGGTTCTGTTTCCAAAAGTTTATTGTCCAATATGAAGAGATGAAACTGGTCCAAATCCTGGTCCAGTCTGGTCCGTGACGCGAGGTCCAAGAGCCGAGCGGTTGTAAAATGAGTCTTAATCCCACTTCCCACTTAAATCTGAAAGTTACGGTCCATATCAGCACCAGGTAGAATTATGCCTCTGCGCGCTACGCTCAGGTCAAACTTTTACACCCAGAAACGAGCGGCCAAAGGCGGGTAGAGCAGCGAGCGACCCCTGGCAGCGAGAGCCTGGCCCTGGCCCGAGTCCGGGCGACAGTCCCGGGTCCCGGCGGCGGGTCTGTCCGTGTCTTTGACTCTGTTCTCGCCATTTCCTGTGTGGAGCTTTAGGCTAAAGTAGCAGCTGCCGCTAATCGTGAAGCTGCTACGCGTTGACGTAGCAGGTTGACGTGACGTGACGTGACGTGAGTGACAGGACAGTTGTCCAATCACACTACACTAAATAAACAGAGACTGTGATGTCATTGATGTCACAGTAAAGTTTGTGCCCTCAGCCCGAAGTGAAATGCGCCAATCAAAATCATTTTAAAATAGTAATAATAACGGCCTGTTGGGGGGTGGGGCACCAGTGGCCGCTAGGGGGGGCACGGCCCTCAAATGCCCCCCCTTTGCCGCCGACACCGCATGGAAGTTGGTGGACTTCTTTTAGATAAATATTGAGATCTAAAATGTCCAAACGATAACATAAAGATCCAGGGGTGTCATAGATTATATAGATTATAACTATAGAACAGACACAAGCACAGTAGGTCTTCTTTAAAGGTGCATTGCGTAACTTTGCTGGCTGAGGGTCCACCACCTGCTTGTATGGCTGTGTTATTCATTGGGCTGAAATGTTACAGCAGCGGTTTTCAATAGGTGAGGCGCGCCTCCTCTGGGGGGCGCCAAAGAGCCAATGGGGAGACACAACACTCACGAAGAAAAAATAACAGTCCACATGTGTACACGTCTGCAGCAGTATTGATAAAGGTGATAGGCCTGTTTCAGCTGTAAAATTATGACATCATTCTGACAACCTACTCATAGTTTGGAGTGTCACCTTTGTTGCCTTGTACACGCTGCATGTACCGCGTCTTCTCACGTACACTTCCTCCCATGTGCATCGCAGGCCACGGCTCTAAATCAGCACTACAACCATGACTAAACCAGAACTAAAACCAGGACTAAACCAGAACTAAAACCAGGACTAAACCAGAACTAAAACCAGGACTAAACCAGAACTAAAACCATGACTAACCAGACTAAAACCAGGACTAAACCAGAACTAAAACCAGGACTAAACCAGAACTAAAACCAGACTAAAAAACCAGAACTAAAACTAAACCAGAAACTAAAACCAGACTAAACCAGAACTAAACCAGACTAAACCAGAACTAAAACCATGACTAACCAGACTAAACCAGACTAAACCAGAACTAAAACCAGGACTAAACCAGAACTAAAACCAGACTAAACCAGACTAAACCAGGACTAAACCAGAACTAAAACCAGGACTAAACCAGAACTAAAACCAGACTAAACCAGAACTAAAACCAGACTAAAACCAGAACTAAACCAGAACTAAAAGACTAAAGACTAAACCAGACTAAACCAGACTAAAACCAGAACTAAAACCAGACTAAACCAGAACTAAACCAGGACTAAACCAGAACTAAACCAGACTAAACAGACTAAACTAAAACCAAACTAAAAGACTAAACCAGAACTAAAACCAGGACTAAACCAGAACTAAACCAGGACTAAACCAGAACTAAAACCAGGACTAAAACCAGACTAAACTAGACTAAAACCAGACTAAACCAGGACTAAAACCAGGACTAAACCCATACAGTATCAATATCATGGGCTGCTGTATCGCTTAATCGCCAAGAATATTTTTTGGTATATTTTACCAAATAATTTTGTTACAGTTCTACAGTGTTGTTGCTTTTTTGTTTTGAGGAAGGAAACTCATTTATTTATTTATTCCTTTATTTGACAAATTCACCGTTTTAATGAGTAAAATGTTTGTGTCTCATATTCACTTTGCACAAGACGTGGTTATAATATAAATAATATAATATATCATATCAAATCGAAACTGTATCGAGATATGTATCATATCGTGGCCTAGTAATACACTTTTTTTTATCTCCATGGAGACGTCATCAGGCCAGGTTACAGGTCAGATCTGTGCAGAGGTGTCCCCAGTAACAGTAGAAACGCAGGATTCTCTGGTATTTTTTTCAATTAAAAGACGAAAAAAATGGATAGATATTTAATACTACAACCTCTCCACGGACCGGAAAAGTTCCACAGTGCACCTTTAGGTCCATTATATTTCATTTGCGCTGAAGTCGCTGCTGTAAACTCCCTCCTCCTCCTCCTCCTCCTCCTCCCGCCGCACCTGCCCCTGTCCTCCTGCGACGGCCATCTTGGTTGCTTTAATAACGCGGTGACAGACTGACACAGCACTGGAGCTGCAGAGCTGTCGGTGCTTCGGACAGCAGCTTATTAAATGCAGACCTGAGCCGGAGGGGAGCACCCACGGGCCCCTCCTGTGACACCCTCCCACCACATCACCCAAGTTTACGAGAGCCGAGAAAAGAGTTGTCCAAATATCAGGGTTAAACCGGGACTAAGGGACAGACGCGTTACAGAAAATGGTCGCTCGTTTATCGTGCGCTGCAAAAAAAAAAGAAAAAAAAACACACAAAAATTAAAAATATAAACGCTTAAATCCTCGCTTAGTCCACTTCTTTTTACAGTCTGTGGTCTAAGCAAGGACTAGATCAAAACCAGGATTAAACCAGGTCTAAATCCAAAGTAAAACCAGGACTTAACCAAGACAAAATCGGGATTAGAGTCCAGGACTAAATTAGGACTATATAAGGACTAAACCAGGGCTAAACCAGGACTAAATCAGGACTATATAAGGACTAAACCAGGACTAAACCAGGACTAAATCAGGACTATATAAGGACTAAACCAGGGCTAAACCGGGACTAGACTTGGATTAAACCAAGATTAAATCAGGACTAAATTTGGACTAAATGAAGACTAAATCAGGACTAAACCAAGACTAAATCAGGACTAAACCTGGGCTAAACCAGGACTAAACCTGGACTAAACCAAGACTAAATCAGGACTAAACCACGACTGAAACAGGACTAAAACCACGGCTAAACCGGGACTATATCAAGACTAAACCAGGACTAAAGTAAAACTAAATCAGGACTAAACCAACACTAAATCAGGATTAAACTTGGACTAAAACTAAATCAGGACTAAAACAGGATTAAATTAGAACTAAAGCAGGGCTAAACCGGGACTGAACCAGGACTAAAGCAAAACTAAATCAGGACTAAACTTGGACTAAAACTAAATCAGGATTAAATCAGAACTAAACCAGGGCTAAACCTTGACTATATTAGGACTAAATCTGGGCTAAACCAGGACTAAAGCAAAACTAAATTAGGACTAAACCAAGACTAAATCAGAACTAAACTTGGACCTAAACTAAATCAGGACTAAACCAGCACTAAACCAGGACTAAACCAGGACTAAACCAGGACTAAAACCAGGACTAGGTCTGAATCTGGAGGTAATAAGTTTTATTAATTCTCTCCATACCTGGTAATAGATTAATTGCAACTTTTAATAATTGAAATAATAATAAACTAATTTAGTAATAGAATAATTAATATTTTGACAAAACACGACTCTAAAACCCGAGAGAAAAGAGCACAATTATATTCAAATGACAAAGGAAATTAGTCAAATCTGTGTTTTTTTTGACAAAATTAAAACTAATTTGTCCAAAACCTGATTCATTTTAATTTCCACTAGGTTAAATTTCCGTTTAAAATTCTCATATTAACAGTGTAGCAACAAAACGAAAATAATTAAAAGTTGAATTAACTAAATAATGACTAAACCAGGTCTAAACGAGCTCTTAAAAACTTAAAGGGCCCATATCCCGGTATTTTCTGATCTGTGTTATAATGTTGACGCAAAGAAAGGACTTAACCAGAACTAAACCAGGTCTGGACCATAGGCGGACTTTGTGGGGGTCAGAGAAAAATGTCATGACTAGACCAGGACTAGGCCGGGACTGAACCAGGACTAAAACAGGACTGAACTGGGTTTACTCCAACCCTAATCCTAACGATAAATATGAATTCTAGTCTGAACCAGGACTGGACCGGGACTGGGACAGGACTAGACCAGGACTAAGCCGGGACTAAACCAGGACTGATCTTGGACTTGAGAGAGAGAGAACCCCGAGCCCGTGGAGCAGGGTGTCTGCAGAGTGAGACTGGGCGGAGGCAGCGCTCAAAACTCAGTCCTGATTCGATCCTTGTTTGGTCCTGGTTTGGTCCCGATTTGGTGCTGGTTCAGTCCTGGTTCAGTTCTGCTTTTGGTCCTGGTACAGTCCTGGTTTAGTCCTGGTTCGGTTCTGTTTTAGTCCTGGTTCAGTCCTGGTTCAGTTCTGGTTCAGTCCTGTTTTAGTCCTGTTTTAGTCCTGTTTTGGTCCTGTTTTAGTCCTGTTTTAGTCCTGTTTTAATCCTGGTTCAGTCCTGGTTCAGTCCTGACTCGGTCCTGGATCATTTCTGGTTTAGTCTTGTTTTAGTTGTATTTTAGTCATATTTTAGTCCTGTTATAGTCGTGGTTTGGTCCTGGTTTGGTCCTGGTTCAGTTCTGGTTCAGTCCTGGTTCAATCCTGGTTCAGTCCTGTTTTAGTCCTGTTATAGTCCTGGTTCAGTCCTGGCCCAGTCCTGTTATAGTCCTGTTGTAGTCCTTTTATAGTCCTGTTATAGTCCTGGTTCGGTCCTGGTTTGGTCCTGGTTTGGTCCTGGTTCAGTCCTGGTTCAGTCCTGGTTCAGTCCTGGTCCAGTCCTGTTTTAGTCCTGTTTTGGTCCTGGTTTAGTCCTGGTTCAGTTCTGTTTTGGTCGTGATTCGGTCGTGGTTCGGTTCTGTTTTAGTCCTGGTTCAGTCCTGGTTCAGTTCTGGTTTAGTCCTGTTTTAGTCCTGTTTTAGTCCTGTTTTGGTCCTGTTTTAGTCCTGTTTTAGTCCTGTTTTGGTCCTGGTTCAGTCCTGGCTCGGTCCTGGTCATCCTGTTCCTGGTTTAGTCTTGTTTTAGTTGTATTTTAGTCCTGTTATAGTCCTGGTTCAGTCCTGTTTCGGTCCTGGTTGAGTCCTGGTTCCAGTCCTGGTTCAGTCCTGTTTCCTGGTTCAGTCCTGTACTGCAGACATCATGAGCCTTGATTCTAGCCCTGACGTTAAACCGTTTGCCCAAACCAGCGCAAAAGTCAAACTCCGCTCATGATCTGAACCGAGACAAAACCCGGTCTAAACCAATTATAGTCCTACAGTAACTAAACGGCACAAAATCCGTAAAACTTTCTACTTCTTTAACTCGTATTTTCGCTGACGTGTGAACTTAAACGTGTCAGAAATCATCGCGGACATGACGAGACTCACGACGACGAAGATGAAGAAGAAGAGGAAGAAGCAGAAGAAGTGGCGGTCGGGGCATTGATTGGAGATGTCTGCCTCATTGTGTGTAAAGAACGCCCTCTCCGGAGCGCGATCCGATATTCCTGACATCGCTGAACCTGCCCGGATCCCTGTTTCCATGGCAACGGGGCCCTGGGTCTAAACATAGCCCTGCGAGAGACTTTAGTTCAGATCATCGAGAACAGGGCCGGGAGAGGAGAGACAATGATGCTTAAAATCACTGAAACAGGCAGTAGTGTGAGCAGTTAAAGGTGCACTGTGGGACTTTTCCGGTGGACGGTGCTTCGCCTGCTTGTCTCCGTGGAGATGTTACGCTCTTATGGCTTTGTCTGGGATGTTCCGCAGAAAGGCATTAATTAAACCATTAAACTTAACAAGCAGTTTTAATTGCAGAGAAAAATCTATGTTCTTATTAAAGTTGGCTCGCCTCTCCGCAGATCTGACCTGTAACTGGGCCTTGTGGTTATGTTAATTTAGATGAGAAATTTAATGCCATACTGTGGAATATTCCAGGCTAAACTAGGACTGAACCAGGACTAAAATAAGGACTGACGCAGGACTAAACCAGGTCTAAACTGTAGTTCTAAACCAGGTCTAAAGTCCAGTACTAAACCAGGTCTAAACCAGGTCTAATCTAGGACTAGCCCAGGTCTAATCCAGTACTAAACCAAGACTAATCCAGGACTAAACCAGGAATGAACCAAGACTAAACTAGTTCTAAACCAGGTCTAAACTAGTTCTAACCAGGTCTAAACTGTAGTTCTAAACCAGGTCTAAACTAGTTCTAAACCAGTAAACCAGGTCTAAACCAGGTCTAACCAGGTCTAATCCAGTAAACCAGTAACCAGGACTAAACCAGACTAAACCAGGTCTAACCAGTACTAAACCAGGTAGTAAAACCAGTAAACCAGTACTAAACCAGGTCTAAAGTAAACCAGGTCTAAACCAGGTCTAATCCAGTAAACCAGGTCTAAAAACCAGGTCTAAACCAGTCTAAGTACTAAACCAGGTCTAAACTAGTTCTAAACCAGGTCTAATCCAGTACTAAACCAGGTCTAATCCAGTACTAAACCAGGTCTAAACCAGTACTAAACCAGGTCTAAACTGTAGTTCTAACCAGGTCTAATCCAGTACTAAACCAGGTCTAAACCAGTTCTAAACCAGGTCTAATAAAACTAAACCAGTCTAAAACCAGGTCTAAACCAGTAAACCAGTAAACTAGTTCTAAACCAGGTCTAATCTAAACCAGTCTAAACCAGGTCTAAACCAGGTCTAAACTAGTTCTAAACCAGTCTAAACCAGTCTAAACCAGGTCTAATCCAGTACTAAACCAGGTCTAAACCAGGTCTAAACCAGTACTAAACCAGTCTAAAAAGGTCTAAACCAGTACCAGGTCTAATCCAGTACTAAAACCAGGTCTAAACCAGGTCTAAACCAGTCTAAACCAGTACTAAACCAGGTCTAAACTCTAAACCAGTCTAAACTAAACCAGGTCTAAACCAGGTCTAAAACCAGTCTAAACCAGTCTAAACCAGGTCTAATCCAGTACTAAACCAGGTCTAAACCAGGTCTAATTACAGTACTAAACCAGGTCTAAACCAGGTCTAAAACATCTCTAATAAAGATTGAACACAGAAGACAAGGAAAACAACAAAAGATCTGAACTAAACCAGGTCTAAACGAAGACCAGGACTAAAAGAAGAAACACTGACATAGAGTCAAAGGTAAACCAGGACTAAACCAGTTCTAAACCAGGACTAAACCAGGTCAAACCAAACCCAAACGAGGTCTAACCCAGGTCTAAACTTTCCTCCGCCACAACACAACAGAACAACAGCTGTGCAGGAGCAGAAGGAAAAAAAAAAAAAAAAAACCCGGTTTATTTCTCGCTGTACCGATCATCGATCATCCGCGCGGCACATTTACATAGTGTCACCTGTTGAGGGCGCCACCGAGGACACGCAGCTTCAGTTTGGGCCTTTACACATCGCTCATTTTCACTTTCCACTTTGTTAGCACAATCTTAAAATAGCGTCGCATCTTTATAAACAACCTGATGTAGCCTGGAGCGCGCGGAGACCGTCATAAATCAAAAAGTAGCGCGCTGGCTCTGATGGTTTGGGGACAAAAGCTGAATTTGCATTTGAGTCGATGGTTTTTTGGGGCTAACGCTACGAAAACGTGGGCTTCCTGCGCAGCGACGGCGGAGGAGGTTTGACCCCGCTAAAGCAGATTTCATGAGGAAAAGAGTTAAGTAGTGATCTGTGGAGGATTTGGACTCAAAAACAGCCGGGCGTTTTATCTTAATCTGTCAAGCGGCGCGACCCTGGAGTGTGGTTTAGCGTTCGCGCGTACGAGCTAATAGAGCGACGAGACAGCGGTTTGAAAAGTTATCTCCACAAACGCGGCGCTCATGAGGCTCTAAGTGTTTTAAACCCACGGAAGAAAAGACTAAAACTGGGCTGTCCCGAGTTTAAAGTGAAGAACAAACACTGACATACATAGAGTAAAAGGTAAAGCAGGGCAAAAGAAGGGCTAAACTAGGACTAAAGCAGAGCTAAACCAAGTCAAAAATCAGGTCAAAAACCAAGACTAAACCAGGGCTAAATCAGGGCTAAAACAAGTCAAAAAACAAGACTAAACCAAGGGCTAGACCAGGACTAAACCAAATCAAAAACAATTAAAAAATCAGGTCAAAACCAGGTTAAAAAAAAAACAGGGCTAAACCAGGATTAAACAAGGTAAAAAAGAAAATTTAAAACAGGACTAAATGAGGAATAAACTAGGACTAAACCAAGGACTAAACCAAATTAAAAAACAGGGCAAAAATCTAGTCGAAAACCAGGACTAAACAAGGTAAAAACCAGGGCTAAACCAGGGCAAAAATCAGGTCAAAAAACAGGTTAAAAAACAGGACTAAACCAAGACTAAAACAGGTCAAAAACCAGGACTAAACCAAGACTAAAACAGGTCAAAAACCAGGACTAAACCAAGACTAAAACAGGTCAAAAACCAGGACTAAACCAAGACTAAAACAGGTCAAAAACCAGGACTAAAACAAGACTAAAACAGGTCAAAAACCAGGACTAAACCAAGGGAAAAAACAGGACTAAACCAATTCATAAAACAAGACTAAATCAAGGGCAAGACCAGGACTAAACCAAATAAAAACCAAGTCAAAAATCAGGTCAAAACCAGGTTAAAAAAAAAACAGGACTAAACCAGGATTAAACGAGGTAAAAAAAAAAATTTTAAAACAGGACTAAACAAGGAATAATCTAGGACTAAACCAAGGGCTAAACCAAATAAAAAAACAGGGCAAAAATCTGGTCAAAAACCAGGACTAGACAAGATAAAAGCCAGGGCTAAACTAGGGCAAAAATCAAGTAAAAAAACAGGTCAAAAAACAGGACTAAACCAAGACTAAAACAGGTCAAAAACCAGGACTAAACCAAGGGAAAAAACAGGACTAAACCAATTCATAAAACAAGACTAAACCAAGGGCAAGACCAGGACTAAACCAAATCAAAAACCAAGTCAAAAATCTGGTCAAAACCAGGTAAAAAAAACAACAGGGCTAAACCAGGATTAAACAAGGTAAAAAAAAAAATAAAAAATAAAAAACTGGACTAAACGAGGAATAAACTAGGACTAAACCAAGGGCTAAACCAAATCAAAAAACAGCAAAAATCTGGTCAAAAACCAGGACTAGACAAGGTAAAAGCAGGACTAAACCAGGGCAAAAATCTGGTCAAAAAACAGGACTAAACCACAACTAAACCAGGTTAAAAATCAGGACTAAACCAGGTCAAAAACCAGAACTGAACCAAGACTAAACTAGGTCAAAAAATGGGATTAAACCAAGGGCTAAACCAGGACTAAACCAGAACTAAACCAAGGGCCAAACCAGGACTAAGCCCAGACTAAACCAAGTCAAAAAACAGGTCAAAAACCAGGACTAAACCAAGACTAAACCAGGTCAAAAAAGAAAACAGGACTAAACCAGGATTAAACCAAGACTAAACCAAGACTAAACCAGGACTAACCCAAGTGCTAAACCAAGTAAAAAACCATGACTAAACCAGACTACAATCCAGGCTAACCCAGGTCAGAACTAGGACTAAACCAAATTTAATCCATCCATCCATTTTCTTCCACTTGTCCGGGGCCTGGTTGTGGGAGCAGCAGTCTAAACGGGGACTCCCAAACTTCCCTCACCCCAGACACTTCCTCCAGCTCCTCCGAGGGGACCCGGAGACGTTCCCAGGCCAGCTCCGAGACAAAGTCCCTCCAGCGTGTCCTGGGTCTTCCCCGGGCCCTCCTCCAGGTAGGACATGCCCGGAACACGTCCCGAGGGAGACGCCCAGGAGATCAATTTAAGTGGGTTTTAAAAGAACTAACATTAAACCAGGACAAATCGAGGACTAATACTGGACTAAAACTGGACCAAACAGATCACCAGGACTAAACCAAGACTAAACCAGGTCAAAAAACAGGACTAAACCAGGACTAAAGGAGGACTTAATAAGAACTAAACCAGGGTTAATTCAAATATGCATGTGTTGGACTGGTTTGGACCAAGACCTGGTTTAGTCCAAGGACACAAAAACATTACTTCATAATTCATTCTCCAAACATTATTTATTTATTTAATCACAATTTCAAACATTATAAAAACATTTGTGGACAGTTGAGTGTGATTATAACGGCAGATGGGCCTTGAACCACATGTTGACAAACACTGGGATCATTATATCAGTAAATTAAAATCATCTGATCCAAGTGTGAGAATTGTCCAGATTTCATTTCTTCTTGAAGAACTTGGTGATGTCTGAAGTCGCTCTGGAGGCGGCTGTGGTCTTCTTCATCTGACTTCGCTCTTTGGCTTGTTGGGCGGTTCTCTGTGAAGGAACAAAACTGGATTAAACCAGATCTAAACCAGGACTAAACCAGGACTGAACCAGGACTGAACCAGGACTGAACCAGGATTGAACCAGGACTGAACCAGGACTAAACCAGGGTTAAACCAGGACTGAACCAGGACTGAACCAGGACTGAACCAGGACTGAACCAGGACTAAACAGGACTGAACCAGGACTGAACCAGGACTAAACCAGGATTACCAGGACTAACCAGGACTGAACCAGGACTGAACCAGGACTGAACCAGGACTGAACCAGGACCAGGACTGAACCAGGACTGAACCAGGACTAAACCAGGACTAAACCAGGACTAAACCAGGACTGAAACCAGGACTGGAAACCAGGACTAAACCAGGACTAAACCAGGACTAAATAGGACTAAAACCAGGACTGAACCAGGACTGAAACCAGGACTAAACCAGACTAAACCAGGACTGAACCAGAACTGAACCAGGATTAAATAGGACTGAAACCAGGACTAAACCAGGACTAAACCAGGACTGAACCAGGACTGAAACCAGGACTGAAACCAGGACTAAACCAGGACTAAACCAGGACTGAACCAGGACTGAAACCAGGACTGAACAGGACTGAACCAGGACTGAACCAAGGACTGAACCAGGACTAAACCAGGACTAAAACTCAGGACTCCAACTCAGGACTGAACCAGGACTAAACCAGGACTGAACCAGGACTAAACCAGGACTGAACCAGTGTTAAGCCAGGCCTAAACCGGGACTGAACCAGGACTAAACCAGATCTAAACTGGGACTGATTCAGGACTAAACCAGAACTGAACCAGGATTAAATAGGGACTAAACCAGGAATGAACCAGGACTGAACCAGGACTGAACCAGGACTTAATCAGGACAAATTAGTAGTGACCAGGACTAAACCAAGACTAAACCAAGGACTGAACTAGGACACAATCAGGACTAAATTAGGACTAAACCAAGGACTGAACCTAGAACTGAACCAGGACTAAATTAGGATTAGACTAAGACTAAACCAGGATTAAAGCCCTTCCTAACCCAGTGTAAGACCCATTGGACCGTAGTCTTGTTGATGTATTGATCAGGTTTTGATGAAAAAGTCCATATTGGGTCTTATCTGAAAAGGCCAGTCCTCCTCATCACTCACCTGTCACCACGGCGACATGACACCAGCCTGAGACAACCCTTCAGAATAAGAGCGGCTGTCTGTATTCATGTGTAATTTTATTTTGTTATTTTTAGTTTTTAATTAGTATTGTGTTATTGTTATGTCAATTATTTTCCTTATTGTCTGTTTAATAAAAAATAAATAAAAATAAGAGCAATTACATGAACTGATGAGAGCAAAAAATAATGTAGCTTTTAATTTGAAGAGCTTGTTTATGTCCATTTATTAGGGACGATTGAGACAAGATTTGAAATTTAAGTTTGAATAAAATTTAAGTTTTAATTAATAAGATTCCGTTCAAAGTTTATATTTTAAATGCGTCCAAATGTCCAATACTACAATCATAACAACTCACCTTTATGTAGCAGATAATACTCCCTACGACTGAACAACTCACATTTATGTAACAGATAATACTCCCTACGACTGAACTAAACTCACTGTATGTAATAAGACTCCCTACAACTGACAACTCACCTTTATAATGTAACTCCCTAGTAACTCCTAATGACAACTCCCCTTATGTAACAGATAATACTCCCTACAACTGAAACAACTGTAACAACTCACACTCACCTTTATGTAATAGATAATACTCCCTACAACTGTAAGAGCAAACTCAACTGTACACCCTTATGTAACAGATAATACTCCCTACAAACTCACCGTACACTCCCTACACTCAACTCACCTTATGTAATAGATAATACTCCTTACAACTGTACAACTCACCATTATGTAACAGATAATACTCCCTACAACTGCACAACTCACTTTTATGTAACAGATAATACTCCCTACAACTGTACAACAACTCACCTTTATGTAACAGACAATTTTTGCTACTTATTTAGACTTAATTATTACGTTTATATAATTTTTCTTAATTTTTATATTATATTTTGACGTGTGAGCTACTTTGTCAAAATAATTTTCTTTAAAGTTTGAAGAAAATCACCCACAAAAACCAAAATTAACAACACGGACTTATACTTTTTAACTTTTTACGTCATACTCCGATACCAAACTGAAATCTTAACGCGTTTTATTTTGAAATCCATCTTGCAAACCGTCACCTGAAATGTCTCCTGATTATAAAATATTAAGAATTGACAGATAGAAATATAAGCTGCGGTGAGAAGCGTTATCTGTCAACGCCACCGTAAACCTCCTTATGTTCTCGTATTACTGTGAGGGATGGGCCCCGGTTTGATCAATGCTTTTGACCAAGAAATATTGTCAGGAATATAATTGTGAGCGTTGAGCGATAGTGGCTTCTTTTATGTGCGGATTAAGGCTGGTCGCTTCACTGTGTGCGTTAAATGTTTGACAAATTGCCTCTCCCCCTTTAAGCCCCCGTGTGTGAGGGTCTGTTTTTACCGA
>NW_026570994.1:15708804-15758526 GCF_026225935.1 Boleophthalmus pectinirostris
GGATACTAGAGTTTGGATACTAGAGTTTGGAGGTTTGGATACTAGAGTTTGGATACTAGAGTTTGGAGTTTGGAGAGTTTGGATTTGGATACGAGAGTTTGGATACTAGAGTTTGGAGGTTTGGATACTAGAGTTTGGATAGTTTGGACTAGAGTTTGGAGGTTTTTGGAGATACTAGAGTTTGGATACTAGAGTTTGGATACTAGAGTTTGGATTTGGATACTAGAGTTTGGATACTAGAGTTTACTAGAGTTTGGAGGGTTTGGATACTAGAGTTTGGATACTAGAGTTTGGATACTAGAGTTTGGAGGGTTTGGATACTAGAGTTTGGATACTAGAGTTTGGATACTAGAGTTTGGATACTAGAGTTTGGATACTAGAGTTTGGATACTAGAGTTTGGATACTAGAGTTTGGAGAGTTTGGATTTGGACTAGAGTTTGGATACTAGAGTTTGGATTTGGATACTAGAGTTTGGAGAGTTTGGAGAGTTTGGATACGAGAGTTTGGATACGAGAGTTTGGATACTACAGTTTGGAGAGTTTGGATACGAGAGTTTGGATACTAGAGTTTGGATACTAGAGTTTGGATACTAGAGTTTGGAGAGTTTGGATACTAGAGTTTGGATACTAGAGTTTGGAGAGTTTGGATACTAGAGTTTGGAGGGTTTGGATACTAGAGTTTGGTGGGTTTGGATACTAGAGTTTGGATACTAGAGTTTGGATACTAGAGTTTGGATACTAGAGTTTGGATGCTAAAGTTTGGAGAGTTTGGATACGAGAGTTTGGAGAGTTTGGATACTAGAGTTTGGAGGGTTTGGATACTAGAGTTTGGAGGGTTTGGATACTAGAGTCTGGAGGGTTTGGATACTAGAGTCTGGAGGGTTTGGATACTAGAGTTTGGATACTAGAGTTTGGACAGTGTTTATATAGTTTGGAGAGAGTTTGAAGAGAGTTTGGAGAGAGTTTAAGGAGAGAGATTTAAGAGAGTTAGGAGAGTAGAATAGGTTTAAAATGGATTATACACATATGTGATAATACATGTACAGAAATGATTTGGTCATACATTTTTTGTAATTTATAGTCATTCCCAACAAACAAAACAGACTTAAAAATGATGTGGTTCAGATACAGCTGCCTGTGATTATACACTTGGCCAGTAGGTGGTGTCGTACGCACATGAAGCTTTTGAGAAATAAACCCTTTCTCGAACCAACTGGCTCAAGTGATTCAATGCCTCATGAGTCTTCCTCTCACCATCACTACTTTAAGTTACTCTTACTTGACTTGTAGTTCCCCCAAATAACTTTTCACTGTTGAGTAATTTCTTGATCCAATACTTTGTACTTCTACTTGTGTAATATTATTATGAAGTAACATTACTCTCACTCTCACAGTACAGTTTTTGGATACAGTACCACTTCTGTTCACACACAAGTATAGTGTTCCTTTACATCTGAGTCACATGTTTGTTTGTTTGTTTGTTTGTGTGTTTCAGGGGCGTTTGGTGCAGAGCCGCTGGTTCACTTTCACAGCTCTGGTCTGAATGTGACTGAAGACGGAGCTCTGTCTGCAGTCACCGCCTTCATCAACAGTCCCTCTGTGCCAGCAGCAGAGGGCGCCATACTCCACACTATGGGCATCATCAACTCCAACTCGGGTAGGACTCTGACTGCACGAACAGATAAGAAGAACACAGTTACCTAACGAAAGAAAGAGAGAAAGAGAGAGGCAGATAAAGAGGAGATGGAGAGAGTAGGATTGTATCGAAAATCAGATACTATTCGATACAATTAACATTGACATTCATTTAAGCAGGTATCAATACTAAAAATGAAAATGTCATAACTGGAAAAATGTGATCTTTTTGGAACAGTGTCATGTGGAGTTTTGTTAGAATACTGTAAGACCACATGCTTTAATAAACAAATATTATTTAGATTGAAAATTACAATATTGTCTAAAATGAGCTTTTAAAATGAGGTATCAAAATATCAGATATCAAAATCAGTATCAAATATCAAGTCTATTTTCTTTTTTGAGTTTGAAATTTTAGTTTCATGACAACACCAAACAGCAATACAAGTCTTGAACTATTCACATTTTTGGGATAAAATGACAGTTGTGATTTGATTTTCAATTATATGTTTTAAAACAGGGTGTCAAACACACGGCCCGGGGACCAGATCCGGCCCTCCAAGACCTTTAATCTGGCCCTCAGCTGATTTTCTACAAAAATATTTTAATTATATTTTAAAACCTGAAGACAGAATTTGCTATTTTTCACACACCATTCACAGTGAAAACCTCTAAAGTGCCCATATTGATGCACTTGTGCAGGATAAAAGATGCCAAGTTTCAGGAGCTAAATTCTATGAAATGCAGACAAGTTCATGTTAAAACATTGTGTTCAAATAAAATTTTTCTTCAAGTTTCAGGTTGTTCATAATATTATAAATATTTAGTAAAAAAAAAGAGTTCATCAATTAAAAAAGATTTCTGTAATTTGTGTTTCTCTGCACAAATATTTGAACTTATTGTTATTTTTGGGGTTTATATGACATGAGTTTTCTGATCCGGCTCCTTTGGGATCAAAGTAGGTTGGATACGACCCCCGGACCAAAATGAGTTTGATACGTCTGTTTTAAAATCAAAGTTCAAATCTGAAATCTGAACATTAAATTCCACATTTAAATCCAAAAATCAGCATTTCAGAACATGTTTGTAGAGGTTTAAACTACAACTTGATAGAATATCACAGGTTTAACTTGACCCTGTTGGAGTGTTAACTCTCCTACATTCTGATACTTTATTTATTTCAATAGTTCCTCTCTAGTTTCTGAATAAGAGACATTTGAATGTCAAAAATCTGCCCCTGTTTCCTTCCGTTACCACTTGACTGGACCCCTATGTTTTGAATGTCATTTTGTTGTTTTTCTATGACAGTGACAATAAAATCTTAATTCTTACCTCGTGGGCGCTCTGTGTGAGTCCAGGTCCCATGTGTGTGGAGCTGAGCCCTGTGGCCTCCGTGTGGGTGCAGCTGGTGTCTTCAGGCTCTGCTCTGGACGTGTCTGCTCCCATCCACATGAGGCTGCCCCTGTGTGAGAGCTGTGGTCTGCAGGACGGACAGCACCTCCCCGCATGGACCCTCAGCCTCACCACGGGTAATACAACAGAGACACACATCTACAACACGTTATGCACAGTGTTGG
This sequence comes from Boleophthalmus pectinirostris, assembly GCF_026225935.1. Taxonomy (NCBI): domain Eukaryota; kingdom Metazoa; phylum Chordata; class Actinopteri; order Gobiiformes; family Gobiidae; genus Boleophthalmus; species Boleophthalmus pectinirostris. Next base: position 15,712,017 of record NW_026570994.1, read on the forward strand.
GAAGGTTACTTTTAAAATGTAATCCCCTACAGATTACAGATTACATACCCCAAAATGTAGTTTGTAATGTAATCCATTAAATTACTTAAAGTGAGTAACGTAATCTGAATACTTTGGATTACTTGATTTGCTGTAGAGAAGCAAAGACGAGGAAATCTTCACATAAGAAGTTTTGTCTGCTAAAAGACAATGAAAAGCCCAGAATTTCCTTTACCAAATTAAAAATATTATTGATAGAAGACGAGACACGGTCTGCACGGCATGATTTAGTCCTGTTAAATCCTGTTTTAGTCCTATTTTAGTGCTGGTTTTAGTCCTGGTTTAGTCCTGGATTAGTCCTGGTTTAGATCTGGTTTTAGATCTGGTTTAGTGTCCGGCAATGAGTGGAATTACCGAAGAAAAAAAAAAAAGCGATATAGCCCAAAATGTGAAAACAGGAAAATACTGCCCTGTAATCCATTTATTCCAACAAAGTAACTGTAATCCAGTTACCACTCACTTAAACAGTAACTGTAACTGAATACAGTTACTCATAATTTGTACTCTGATTATGTAATTCCGGTACATGTAATCTGTTACTCCCCAACACTGGTTATACAACACAAACATACAACCACAATACCGGTAATAGAGCACAAACATACGACCTGATCACGGGTAATACAACAAAGACACACATCCACAACACACACTATCCAACAGTAAAGACTAGAATGAATACTTTTGTAGTTTAATCCTTAACAAACATTATATGAGCACATTAAAGTACATTATTTTCACATAGCTCCTCTTGAATAGTGCAGATCTTCAGCTCAGTCTCTTCTGGTGCTCTGTCCTCCACCCTGCACTGACCAAACCACAGCTCAGAGCTCCTGTGCTCCAGTCTAAGCTAAGATGTCTACGGTCCATGATGCTATGTTCTCCATCCCCGCTTTCCTCCAGTCCCTCAAAAGTTTCTCAATCACTCCAAACTTTCTTTCTGGTGCTTGATTACCATTTTCGGCTCCATATTTCACGACTTGCAGCAGGACAGCGTCTTTTTCTGCAGGAGACATGTGCAGTAGAGTGAAGTGACAGTGGTGCAGGAGGAACAGGAGCAGCAGATACTCACACACAAGACTAGAACCTCTCACCGCTTCACTGTCAGTGTAAAAATTTTAATATATAAGTCACACTGGAGTACAAGTCACAGGAAACACCCAAACCATGAATAAAAGTGTGAGTTATTGTCTGAAAAATACGGTATGTAAATCTTATGTGGCTCATTTTACCTGATGGCTCAATTAACGTGACTTCAGTGTATCATTTCAGCGACATAATTTAATAAACATCTATAACGGGTGCTATTGATGCTACACAGGCTTTTTTTTTTTTTTTTGCTTTTTTTTTTTTTTTAGGTACGTTCTACCCCTGATTTGCTTTAACCCTCATTTAAAAGTACTCACTGCACACTGCTTCTCTGATGTAGTAAGGGGACTGTAGTTCAGATATGCTCCTGGTTTGTGGTTTATTCTTGGCTCTGGAAGATAAAAGATCGTGTTTTTCTGGTTTCCTGTGAAATCAATGCCTTTTAGCACCATGAAAGCTTAAGTTCACGGGGGTCGCTCATCTTCACGGCTCATTTTGGCTCGTCTTTATGCCGCGTTTAGAAGCAGGCCTCGGAGCAGTGGACACAGGTCTGAAGAAAACAACATCGTTTTATCTTCAAAAGAACACAATGCACCAAAGCCCACATCCCTCACAACACACTACAGTAACGCACAAGCTAAATAATTAACTAGAAGACATATAATTAGAATGTGCTGTGTCCCTCTTTCAGAAGGAGCAGACTCAGTGTTCTGTATTGTTCTGAAATAATCTCCCAAGAGTCAAATCCACACAGTTTCCCTGATCTATTAGTGATAAAGTTCATTCTCCTGCTCAGTTTATATTGGGAGGGCATCTGGCTGACACAGGAAGATGAGATTATTACTTTTTTTGTTCTTAGCAGAAGATGTTTTAGCTGACGAGATTAGGCTTGGTATGGTTCTAGGAGGATGGGAGGGCATCTGACGCACAGGGTAAGGATAAAAGCACTACTAAATATAGAAGTGTGAAGTGTCCGTCTGCAGCAGGCCTCATTAGAGACAAAGGTTTAACAGCAGTGTGCAGCTGCTCAGACCTCACAGCGAGAGAGAACCCGTGAGGACAGAGGAGAAACACAGTCACACACACGGATCAGGAGGGGCATTTTACTGCTGCGGGGTATTAACTGCAACATGTTACATCACCATGTTACCTTTGCATTGTTCTGACAGTGTTATAGTCACTGAAAAACACCTGTTTACGTTTAATGCATTTCACTTTTGTTTTTGCTTATGGAGAACTGTCATGTGAGAGTGTGGGTGATTTAGGCTTGTGGGCGGAGCCATGTACAGAATCTTACAGCTAACCATGAGTGTGTATACATGCACATCAGTATCCTGGTTATGATCGGGTTTTTTGAGTATCCCGGTTTCAGTATCCTGGTTATTAGAAACCGGGATACTGTAGCTGGTCTATTCCGATAGTAACTGGTGCATGTAAACGCAGTATCCCGGTTACTGCAACATAAAGTTGAGTGTGCATGCGTCCAAAAGACAAACACTTTCCAGTCTTTTCACCGCAACAGTAGTGACATAAATAAAGTGACCAACATAAATAAAGTGATCATACATGAGTGAAATGACTGTAAAATAAAAAGCTGCGCTAAACCTGCACATGTACAATCTGCACTCGTATGACCTGCACACATTTGATCGCTAAAAAGCTAAAACATGAACTATCTCCTATACTGTATCCACACAGAACAGACTCACCATCATCAGCACCTCTTCTGTCACAAAAAGAACACACATAATCCACTGAGTCATGTCCTTTAGTCCGACAGAAGCTGAATCACATCAGCGGCACAAGGAGCGAGCTGTTTTTATCACCGCTAACAGTTTATGTTAATTAGCCAAGCGGTCTTAAGTTTTGTTTCTGTAAAACATAAACAAATGTGATCAAAGCTGAATTATCTGATCAAACGGGCTGATGTGTCTATAGTGTTTATGGTTTATACGTTGTAAAGTTGAGTTTATTTATGCAGCAGATTTTAATGAAGAATCTGTTGGGTTTGAGCTGCACAGTGGATTGTGGGAGAATCTCACAGCTCCTCAGCGCTCGGTTAAACCTCCTAAGCTTCTTCGTTTGTATTTTTCCTGGTTTATAAAATTGATTTAAGTAAATTTTTGTGCTTGCGCATTTGTAAGATTATGTCAAGAAACCAGGATACTCCATTTGATCATGTACACGTGGATATGAGTGTCCCGGTTTCTCAGTGTGCATGTATAGACAGTATCCTGAATACTGACAAAATGGGTAGTAGGTTGAAAAAAGGCTGTATTTAAGTTTTATATGGAAACAGACACCCCCTCTATTTTGTTGAATGATTCCTAGCGTGCCTTTTGTTTTGGGTGCAGTACATACTCCGACCAGTAGAGGGTGCCGTTAGCGCTACTGTGGGGACTAGGGGAACACGGCGTAGGCGCAGCTTCAGAATTAAACAAGCTGTGACCAGACTAACGTGTCTCCTCTCCGTCCATTCACAGCAACACCACACCTTTAGGCCACACAGTTTAACCTTAACTGTGTGCCACTTGCTACCGCCCAGCTTTCCCCTAGGGCTGGCGCCGGTAACAATTGGGGGCTCGTCCGGGATTGCAGCAAAAGCAACCGCCTGGTGAAGAGTGCACCTGTACCGCTTGAGGTGTCCAGAACTTCAGGGAAGGCTCCTACTACGTGTGTCATCCAGAGAGTGTTCACCACTATCAAGACGTCATGGCAACCAAAGCACCACGGCGAGCGCTAATCGTCCAGATCCAGAGACAACTTTCCAGTCTGAACACAAGCCAGCTCCAAGCCATCACTAGCTCCATTGATGATGGCAGTGTCACTGCTAACATTGATCAGTTAGGTGACACTGACTTGTATGAACTCATCGTTGATTACCTGAGGGGTGACAAGCTCAAGTCACTGGAGGATGAAGGCATGTCGCAACTACTCCATATGGATGACTTGATCACCGACCTACTGAGACCTACAGCTGCAACAGGTCCTGGAGGTGAGGGTCCCGCTGTCAGCCAGAGAGAGGACCAGACCATCGCTCCGGCTCCAGCGTTTGTTCAGCCCACCACCTACCCAGAAGAAACCGTCACTTCTGCATCACTTCAGCGCAACGAACTTCGCCCCTTACCCAGTGATTACTCTCCTGGAGAAAACAGAGATGTTGGGACACCACCAAGAAGTTCCGCTCCTCCAGGCCAGATGAGCAGAAATGTTGGCCCTCCTTTGAGTGGGGCAAGTCCATCATCCAGTTTGAGAAACCAGGTGTTGAGTATCAGTGATGTTGCAAGCTTACTCCCACGCAGAGAGTTTAAGCTCCATGGTGGACAGGTTTCAGATACAGGTTCAGATGTTTCTTATGGTAACCTGTGTAAGCAAATTGATGAAGGGTTATATGAGGGTTTTTCTGAATCTGAGGTTATCAGAAGTGTGCTTAAAATCACAAAACCTGGTACGTTTAGAGATATGCTACTCAGCAAATGTGATTTAAATGTCGATGGGCTTAAGAAGTTCCTTCGCTCTCATATTCGTGACAAAAACAGTACAGAGCTTTTTCAAGAATTAAGTAATGCTAAACAGTTAGACAAAGAGAGTCCACAACAGTTTTCGTATCGAGTAATGGGCTTGAAACAACGTGTTCTTTTTGAGTCACAACAAACTGGTACTGGTTTTACTTATGATGTTAAACTTGTACAAGGTACTTTTCTCCACACTCTCTATCAGGGGTTAAATGAGAAAAATGACTGTCAGACGTGACTTAAAACCCTTCCTTAATGACATGCAAGTTAGTGATGACCTCTTATTAGAACAAATCACTAAGTCCACAAGTGAAGAAGCAGAAAGACAGAAACGACTGGGTACAACTGTTAAGACTAAGACAGCAACAGTTGCTGCATTTGACAGTGGTGACAAGACTAAAGACAATGATGTTGACAAAGAGCGACAGACTCAACAGGATGCTATTAGAGAACTAACAGCACAAGTGTCCTCACTGACTAAACATCTAGCCCAAATGACTAGAACACCTGGCAACCCCAAACCTGTTGACTCTAGCCCCCAGAGACAAAACCCACAGGTACGAGGTGAAACACGGGGCAGATGCAAATTGTGTGTACAACAAAACATTCACCCATGTCATCATTGTTTTGTATGTGGTCAAACAGGACACAGGGCAATAGGCTGTCTTCAGCGCAAAGTGTCGGGAAACGCAACAAGGTCACAGGAGAGGGGCAGCCAGTGACCGAGACAGCCCAAGCGCCCCCAGTCGCTAGCAGCCTAAATCCAATGCCAAAGTCGACTCTACCATCACCAAAGAAAAAACTCGCTCAACTCATAGGTAAAAGATGTATGGTGTCATGTGCTCTTAATGGTGCTCCAATCCAGATGCTACTTGATTCAGGTGCACAAGTGACAATGGTGGGAAAAACATGGATGCAAGAGACATTACCAACAGTTCCCATTCAACCGCTCACATGCCTCTTTCCAGACCAACCTTTCGAAATTTCTGCTGCGAATGGTAGTAATGTTCCTTTTGAGGGTTGGGTAGATATGGCACTTGAGATCAAAAGCAGTAACCATGGACCTGTAACTATACAGGTACCAGTTATAGTCACTCAGAACTGTCTTAACCACCCAATTTTAGGCAGTAATGTTATTGCTGAAGTGATTAAAGCTTACAAAGACACCGACACTAATATCACAGATTTACTCAAAGAGGCTTTAAGTGTTAATGCAAGTACGGTTGAGGCTTTAGTGTCTGCACTTGATGTTTCTACCTCAATTGATAATTGGATCGAATGTGCAGTCAAAACTGGCAAAAGCGGTGTAATGGTACCTGCCGGTCAGATCTGTGAAATTAGGTGTAGGGTTAGGGAGTGGCCAGCAGGAGGTGCAATGTTATTTCAGCCCACTATACCAGACAACTGTCCCGATGGTCTAGAGTTGTTCCCTGCATTAGTAGATGTTCCTAGTGGTTTAACAAAAACTGTGAAAATCCCTATTCAGAACATCACTAAACATGACATCTATCTTCCGAAGAGAATTGTTTTGGGAACATTAGAAGAAGTTACAGAAGTAAAACCTCTTAACAGTGTTTCAGACAATCTAAACTTAGACCATCAAACGAATGTAAACCCATGTTCTGCCAATCTCAGTTCAGTGCAGAAGACCAGTGACAAATGCCAAACAAAGGAAACTAATGTGAAAAGTGAAAGATGGCATCCACCTGTTGAATTGTCACATTTGAATGAGGAAGAACAAAAGACTGTAAAGGACATGCTGTTTGAGGAGTCGGATGTCTTTGCAAAAAGTGATTCAGACATTGGCTGCATCCCAAGTCTGCAACTTAAAATAAATCTTACAGATAATGTGCCAGTCCAGACATCCTACAACTCCATTCCAAAGCCGTTGTATAAGGAAGTGAAGGACTATGTTCAGAAGCTACTTGATCATGGCTGGATTAGGAAATCCACTTCTCCCTATTCCTCACCATTGGTCTGTGTGAGAAAAAAGGACATGTCATTACGACTGTGCGTTGATTTTCGGGGGTTAAATCGCAAAACTATCCCTGATCGCCACCCACTCCCACGCATTCAAGACCTGTTGGATAACTTGGGGGGCTACTCATGGTTTTCAATATTAGACCAAGGTAGTGCCTACCACCAAGGTTTTGTGGAAGAGGACTCAAAACACCTCACTGCCTTTACCACACCTTGGGGGTTATATGAGTGGAACCGCCTCCCATTTGGCCTTACCAACGCCCCAGCAGCCTTTCAAAGATGCATGGAAGGTGTTCTTGAAGGGTTAAGAGATGAGTGTTGTTCTCCCTACTTAGATGATGTGTTATGTTATTCTAAGACTTTCACTGACCATGTAAATGACTTAAGACATGTTCTACACAGACTTCGAGAACATGGCGTTAAGTTACGCCCTAACAAGTGTGAACTTTTTAAACGTCAGATCAGATATGTAGGCCGTCTTGTCACTAGTGAAGGTGTCCATAGACCCTAAAGACCTAGAAGCAGTTAACCAGCTCAGAGAGAGAGAACCAAAAAATGTCGGAGAAGTTAGAGCTCTCCTTGGCTTCTTAGGTTACTACCGGACATTTATTCAGGACTTTTCAAGGCTAGCAAGACCCTTATTCAAACTTGTTGAGAGTCCAAGTGAGGTGCAGCATAGGCCCACTAAAAGCCAACCTAACAAGTTCAAGAAAAACACTAATGGTCAGCTTCCATCCAAAACGCCTGTTAATTGGACACAAGAACACTGCGCAATTGTGTCACGTTTTGTAGACATGTTAACCAGTCCACCTATTCTAGCATACCCAGACTTCGACTTACCTTTCGTCCTCCATACAGACGCTTCTCATGAAGGACTAGGGGCTGTACTTTATCAGCAACAGAACAACAAACTTCGTGTCATTGCCTATGGGTCCAGGACACTCACGCCTGCTGAAAAAAAACTATTACCTTCATTCCGGCAAGCTCGAATTTCTCGCGCTCAAGTGGGCAATCTGTGACAAATTCAGGGATTACCTTTATTATGCTCCAACTTTTACTGTATTCACAGATAATAATCCCCTCACATATGTGTTGAGCACGGCCAAGTTAAATGCAACAGGGCATCGCTGGGTGGGTGAATTAGCAGATTTTCACTTTACCATCAAGTATCGTCCTGGAAAATCAAATGCTGATGCTGACACATTGTCCAGATATCCAGTTAAACTGTCTGATCACTTGCCGGAGTACACGGAGACAATGCTGCCTGAAGTTATTTCTGCAATTTGGCAAGGTGACAAAGCAATGAGAGACAGTGATGTACCATGGGTTGCCGCTTTACAGTTAAACTCAAATGACAATGACACAAACACTGAAGGTACTCCCGTAATCTCACCCGAAGATCTCAGAACTGCACAAAAAGAGGACAAGTCAATCAGTGAAGTGATACAGTTGAGAAAAAAGAGGATGGAATCCAAATGAAAAGGATAAAAGACGAATGACACGTGAAACACTGAGACTAATACATGAGTGGAATAGACTAAAACTTGAAAAAGGACTGCTATACAGGCTTACTGGAAAAAGGAAACAATTAGTTCTACCAGACAAACTGAAAAAGACTGTGTTGAAATATTTGCATGATGATATGGGTCATGTAGGTGCAGACAAGGTCATTCACTTAGCTCGAGAACGCTTTTATTGGCCATTCATGCAGCGCGACATAGAAGAGTATGTCATTCGCCAATGCACTTGTCTCAAACAAAAACATCCGTGTGTCCCAGACAAAGCTCCAATGGGTTCAATCACCACAAGTGCCCCATTTGAACTTATATCAGTAGACTACCTTCATCTTGAACCGAGTAAAGGCGGTTACGAGTATATACTAGTCCTGGTAGACCACTTCACGCGTTTTGCGCAAGCTTATCCAACTAAAAATAAGTCAGGCAGAACGGCGGCAGAGAAAATATTCCATGACTTCATTCCAAGGTTTGGATACCCTGAAAAACTCCACCATGATCAGGGTCGAGAGTTTGAAAATGGTCTATTCCAAAGACTCCAACAACTCGCGGGAATAACCCATTCTCGAACTACCCCTTACCATCCTCAGGGGAACCCTGTTGAGCGTCTAAACAGAACTATCCTTCAGATGTTACGTACCCTGCAGGAAGAAAAGAAAACACAGTGGAAAGATCATCTGCCTCACATTCTCCATGCATACAACTGTACAAGACATGAAGCAACAGGCTACTCACCATTCTTTCTTTTGTATGGTAGAATGCCTAGACTACCAGTAGATTTGCTTTTTGACATTAAACCTGAAAGTGACTGTAAAACAAAACAAGAATATGCTGAAAAATGGGCAACTCGTATGCAAGAAGCATATAAAATTGCCTCAGAAAACAGCCAGAAAAGCTCAGCTAAAGGGAAAAAGTACTATGACCAACACGTAAAAGGCATCCCTTTACAACCTGGAGATCGAGTATTAGTCAGGAATCACTCTGAACGAGGTGGACCTGGGAAACTAAGAGCTTATTGGGAACAGCGTATCCACAGAGTTGTTGAAAAGATGGGAGATGGTCCTGTATACAAGGTTCAAGCTGAAACAGGAGACCGCAATCTCAGAGTTTTACACAGAAATCTTCTGTTACCAGTCAATGATTTACCACTGGAAAAAGAACATCAGAACGTAAACCGGACAAGACAAAAACAGAGAAAAGAGCAAAGACAAAATCAGGAAGCTGCTGAGCCAGAGTCTGAACAGTCGGATGAGGAGGAGTACACGTATAACTGGCAACATGTAGCAATATCTCAAAATAAAACTCAATCTCAATCACACTGTGACCTCAGAGCCACAGCACCTGCATTCCAACCTGAAAGACAAAGTACTCAACCAATCCAAGTGCCTGAACAAAGTGCACCCACACAAATTGAGGTTCAGAACCCCGTTGTGTCAATCCCAGCTGTCGAATTTGAAGCAGCACCATGGCCAGCGCCACTAGTCACAATTCCAGCTGTTGAATTACCTGAAATGGACAATATCGATAATGTGGAAACAGAACAACAGTCCAATAATGTGTCTAATGCACATGAGGAAACTGGAGTCCGCAGATCCACCAGAACCATTAAACCAAAAGAAATGTTCACTTACCATCAGTTTGGACAGCCATCTTATCAGGCATGGAGACCCGAAGCAAATATGATGCTGGTTTGGGTCCCTATGCCCTATCACCCAGCTCAACCTGACCTGTACTATTACCCTACTCCCGTATGGACATATTAGACCTTGAAAAAAAAAAAAACTTAAGTGACCATTCAGATTATCCTATGACTTCTTAAGACTGTGTGTGACCTGACTTGAGACACTTAGTGTAAGATGCCGGAGTCATCTTTTAAAGCAGGGGAGAGTGTAGTAGGTTGAAAAAATGCTGTATTTAAGTTTTATATGGAAACAGACACCCCCTCTATTTTGTTGAATGATTCCTAGCGTGCCTTTTGTTTTGGGTGCAGTACATACTCCGACCAGTAGAGGGTGCCGTTAGCGCTACTGTGGGGACTAGGGGAACACGGCGTAGGCGCAGCTTCAGAATTAAACAAGCTGTGACCAGACTAACGTGTCTCCTCTCCGTCCATTCACAGCAACACCACACCTTTAGGCCACACAGTTTAACCTTAACTGTGTGCCACTTGCTACCGCCAGCTTTCCCCAGATGGGATACTGATGTGCATGTGTACACACTCCATGAGGACAGTTTGAATAGGGCCCAGGAGAGATTGTTAGATTAATAAAACATGCATGGATGACATCTAAAGCCTCTTTGTATGTTTCTGACTTTTGAAATCACCAATCACAGCGCACACGTCTGACAGCTCAGAAGAACAAAGTTCTGCTCGGACGATGTGTTTAGAACAGACTTTAGACCTGCAGAACTGTCAAAACAAAATTGTCACGTATTATGAAGTATGAACTGGCCTCACGTCTTTGTGTAGTTCAAGTGAATCCATCAAAAACTCATCAAGGACACACTTGATACTTCACAGCAGTAGAGGCAAAAAAAAAGTTCATATTCTCTTAAAAATCTGAGAGCAAGTAACTTTTAAATCTGTCATAAATTGGAAACTTGATGTATGTTTTATAGAAGGCTCTGGGCAGTTGTAATGACAGCAGATGGTCTGCACATACAGTGAGTGTATTAACTGTAGAAGAACATGTGAGGGCCCTGAGGACACACCAGGAGCCTGAATTCTAACACGTATATGTATATGTATATGTATATGTATATGTATAAATGCAAACATCATCTGCTCTGACCTAGAACAGGTGGAGGCACTTCGCTCGCCTCTGCTACAGTCGTGTCACTTCTCTAAAATGTCCTCATCAAGAACAGACTTGAGTTTGGCCTGTCAGAACAATTACTATATCAAATTATCATTTAACTGATACTTTGCAGCTAATGTCATCAACATTTCTAACTAGAGGCACTGCTCTGTCTGAAACCTTGTTCCTCGACTTAGACTTTAATCTGAGCTTTGTTTTAACACACAAAAACTGACTGAGCTGGAACTACAACAGGTGATCTCATTTGTGCTGTTAAACAAGTCCCTTTCAAAAAACCTTACAGTCACAAGTTAGTTTTTGTTGCAAATCAAATCACAGGTTCCTGAAAATGTGCTGTTTAAATCCATTTTGAATTCTGTGAGTTTTCAGTGTTAAAACTAATCAACCTTAGACCAGTTTTGAGGATCTCAGGATGTCACGCGTCTCTCCTCCTCTTCCTCAGGAGCCTGGGTGAGGAGGGGTCTGGGGACAGTGGAGGTCGTCGATGGCAAACTCATGTGGACGTTTACAGCTCCTCACCTCGGACACTGGATGGCAGCACCTCTGTCTCCCTCCAGAGGTGAGTCCACAGTCACAGTCCATTTCTTTTATACAGTCTGTGATCGGTGCAGAAAACCAAACTTGCAACATGGTGAAAGTAATAAAAAACGGAAAACAAATCAAATAGCTTTTTGGTTCTGTTCTCTGACAGCTCTACTGCTAAAGTTCCCTAGTTCTGCTTTCAAATCCTGTATTCTCCATGTGCAGGAGTGCGTCTGGAGGAGCAGCTGGACTTCCTCCTTCGTCACGGCTCTTTCCTCATGATTCTTCTGGGCTCCACTCTGGTAGTGGCCGTCTGCCTCCTGCTCGGGCTCCTCTGTCACCCCAGGTACTTCATCATGGAGTTGTAGCAGTATCTGTAGTAGGGATGGACATGATTAGTCGATTAATCGATAATTGATCATTAAGAATTTCATCGATTACGTTAATTTTAATCGACAAACCGAATGTAGGTTGCTGTGCGTAGCGTCACCAAACAGGTGTGTACATGTGTCTCTGCATCAGAAGGAGCGAGACACAAACAGTGGGTCAGTCTGCAACGAACCAAAGCACAAATGTGGATTTAACGATGATTTGTACAAGAAATTCCACGCTTTCCGTTGCGTTCGGGACAAGTGTGAGTCCATGTGCACAGTGTAACAAAGCAGCACATATGTTTCAGTGTCCAGTGGGAAAAAGTTTTTCCAGGTGAGAGTCGCTCAATGTGGATGACGAGGCCCCGCCCCCCTCCCCCCGTACGGTGTCCTGGTTTTGACAAACACAAATCTGGTCACACTAACCTGTATTCACCTGAGTTGTGTCCTTTAATCAGACAGAAATTGAACCGCATCAACGCACAAGAGCTGTAGTTTTGTCTTCGCTTAGTTTATGCAAATTAGCGATGCGGTTTTAAGTTTGGTTTCTGTGAGAGTTGAACAAAACTGAATTAAACACATTATAATGTCAAACGAGCTGATGTGGCTCTAGAGTCGTTACGGTTGATTTGTCGTAAAGTTGAATTTATTTATGCAGATTAGTGCAGATAGTAATAATAATGATGATCATTTTAATATAAAAACGTTAATGATTAATCGATTAATCGTTAATTCTTCCGATCATCGATTAAGAACATTTCATCGAATGCCCTTCCCTAATCTGTATGAGTGAATTGATCCTTTACAGTGACATCACTTTAGGCGTGTTTTACATGTATCTCTGTGGTGCAATGTTGAGCAGTTGGAACATGGAGACAAACAATGCACACATCAGCAAACACTGTCAATGTCTTTAACACTGTCTGAAAACTCCAAAAGAAAAGGGTTCACAGTAAGTGGACACTGTTAAAATTGAGATGTTTCAACTGTCATCCAGAAGTCAAGTTCAGTCTGAAGGTTGTGGTTACCTTAACCTTTAAGACGAGCGGATTTGGAGCTTAATCCCGTCTCCTAGAGTTGAGTGTATGATTGACCGGCGGATTAACCAGTCACGGAGATTCATGGTCCGTTTGTGTCAAAACAAACACGGTGACTTACAGGTAAATAAGGGAGAAAAATAACTGAGAAAGCGAAAGACTGAGAAGCGGCACAGATTTCTGCAGAATGAACAGTCGACGCACCAAACTCAAGTAAAAGAAGTTGTATATTTTTGAGAATTTTGGAGAGGAAATGTCTTCTTCCACGTTTGAGGACTGGCAGGTCAAAGAACTCCTGAAAGCATGAAGGAATACACGGACCTCTTAGCAGAAATGGAATAACAGCAGTAGAGGTAGAGTAGCATTCGTACTGTGGTAGAAGTATCAATTGCAGAGCCAGTCCAAACTGGGCCTGTGGTGTGTGAGTGTGCGTACAGAGCACAGGCTGTAATGTTCTAGGTTACAGTGTCCCAGGGCTTTCACATATTATTCATGTAGCTAATGCACTCTATAAATATATAAATGTATGGACGGAGATATGAACCATCTGCCAGTCTGTAACTCAAGCTGTGGCCCAATGCAAACACTAATGCCAATACTACTTTTTTTTTTTTTAACTATTCATGGACTTGTAATATTCCATAACTGTTTCTGTGTTACCTGACTCAAAGCAGATGGAAATGTGAACCTTTTTTTGTAAACTGAAATATGATTTAAACTATAACTGTTACAAATGTTAGAAAACACAAATCAAACATATGACCTGGTCCATAAAGAAAATCACTTGGGCACAGAAGCTCAGAGGCACATTAAAGGGAGACTGTTTCACTTTATTGGTGGAGAGATGTTATTACTTTGCCCAGAATATTTCACTGTATGGCATTAAACTCATGTATCTCCCTGGAGACAAGCTGGTGACGGCACAGATCCAAGTATTTATTTATCTTTTAACAATGCAAATGTCTGTAAGAAACAACAAATGAATAAATAAATGTAATGTCATATTGTGAAACATTTCAGGCAAAACATTCGCTCAGTTTCAGATTACATCACATTCACATGTCACATTAGTTCAACCATCTTTAACTCAGATGGATCAGCTCAAATGAATCTTGTTAAATGTAGATCTGTTTTGTAATACAGTGAGATCACTTATAGAAATGATCAGGTTCAGCATTTGTGAATTTACCTTTTGGAGATTTCCTGGTAAAGTACAACGTGATCTGAGAATATCACATCATCACATTCTAGAATCTGAAAAACCAACAGTATGGGGAAAAACAGGTTCGTTGATGTACCGTATTTTCCGGGCTATTAGGCGCTCTGGATTATAAGGCGCACTGTCATTAAATGGTCTATTTTCGAACTTTTTTCACAAATAAACCACACTGGACTTTAAAGGAAACACAACAGTGTGATGGGTGAGTGGTTTTGTTTGTTTGTTCGTTCACGGTGACTCTGGGCTTTGTTCAGTTTGTGGCGTGTAGGGAGGGTGTGTCTGGGACCAACGGATTGTCGGCGTGTTCACAGTGACTCAGTTGTTCAGTTGTGTCTAGAAGTGGCACATTGCACTCGCTTTTCGGTTCATTCCTTCGTTCTGTTCCTTGTTGGCGTGGAGTGATGAGTGTGTCTGTGGATGTGTTTCGCTGTGTGGTCGCTGTCTGCTCCGTGTGTGTTTGTGTGTTCTGTGGGTGGTGCGGGTTTGTAGTTTACTGAAGTCGTGCTGGGACACCCAAGTGGATTTGTGTATAGGGCGCTCTGGATTGCGGGGCACACAGTCGTTTTTAATGCAGTTAGAGGCTTAAGAGTGCGTCTAATGACCCGGAAAAAAACGGTAGTTGCGTAGTGCAGCTTTAAAAGTTTGCAGCAAAATCAGTGGTGTTCAGATGGAGGACTTGGCCTCTGTGTGGAGACATCGGGTGTTACATAAGACTAAGGCCATATTGAGCCAGCCTAACCATGTACTGCACTCACAGTTCATGAAAATGCCCTCTGGGAGGCGCTATGTCACCCCACAGCAAAAGACTAACCGCTACGCCAAATCTTTTTTTCCTTCTGCCATAAGGATTTTAAACGGAAAGTGAATTTGTTCCTGTGTCCCTGATGCACTGTGGTTCGAATGTCTAGTGTCTGTCTTTCTTTTTCTTTATTATTTATATTTATATATTGTGCATGACCAGAGATGTGCGAACTGAATTGCCCTTTGGGATTAATAAAGTTGTTGAATGATTGATTGATAAAGAACTCATTAGTAAATCAATAGTAAAATAAAATGGCAAAATGCAGCTCTACACGGACTACTACAGTTTTATGGTCTCATATTATGCTATTTTCTGATCTGTGTTAGAATGTTTCATCATCACAAACACAGCTGGACTTGTTTTGTTTCATTCTCACATGTTTAACATGGAGTTCTTCTCTCTGGAGTTCTTCTTTGGAGTGCTCTGTAAAGCGTCTTTGTGACAAATGTCTGTGAAAAGTGCTATAGAAATAAAAACTTACTTCTGTGAAACTAAAAACATTATGTTCCACCTTGTGATGTTAAGTACTCCACTGTGTTATTAAACTCCATACTAGGGATGGGCATGATTAGTCGACTAATCCATAATTGAGCATTAAGAAATTTTGTCGATCACTTGCATTTTTAATCGACAAACTGAATGTAGTTTGTTGTGTGTCGTGTGAGGAGACGAGGCTGCGTCTGACACAAACACTGGAGTTGAGCCTCACAGTTCCACGTTTGGGCTCTGGCTCCTTGGAGACTCTGTTCCATCAGTGAGTGTGTTGGGGATGAGTGGGTTTTTTGAGTTTCCCAGTGTCGTCATGGTGCATGTAAACACAGTATCCCGGTTACTGCAACATAAAGTTGAGTCACATGTGTCCAAAAGACAAACACTTTTCAGTCTTTTCATCATAACAGAAGCAAAATAAATCAAGTGAGCAACATAAATAAAGTGAAATGATGTTAAATAAAGATCTGCAGTAAACCTGCACACGTCTGATCTCTGAAAACATGAACCATCTCCAACACGACACACACACACAGAACACACTCACCATCAACATCAACATCATCAACATCATCATCATCATTATCATCATCATCATGTCGTGTCCTTTAGTCCGACAGAAGCTGAACCGCATCAGCGCACAAGGAAAGAGCTGCTTTTATCAGAGCAATTAGTTTATGCAAATGAGTCATGTGGTTTTAAGTTTAGTTTGTGTAAAATGTAAACAAACGTGTCAAAGCTGAATTAAACAGATGATAATGTCAAATGGCTGATGTGGCCCTAGAGTGGTGATGGTTTATATGTTGTAAAGTTGAGTTTATTTCTTGAAGGCTGTACTAAGTGGTGAAGTTTCTTGAGTGCATCACATGTGCATATTAAACATTGAAATTATATATTTGTTTGAGTAATACACATCGAGTTGTTTAACCACTGAAATCTTACGTATGTTTAAAGGTACCACTATGTGAAACGTATGTTTTTGAGGTAATCCTTTGCAGATATAGGTTGTGTCCTTTTAAGGAATTTCATTGCAGAGCAGCAGCAGTGGAGATGGTTCGGCCGGGGGCGAATCCAAACAATCTGGTGATTTACATTTGGCTGCTGTCAACCCCCCTGAACCTAAAGGAATGCAGAGACACTCCAGGGAAGATTCAAGGCGTTACCTGTTCAACATCGTATTTGCATATTCATATGGATGTCTATAAAATCTGATTTGAGGTATTCAGAGGCATCCAGATTTGCCTGATTTAAGACCTGTGTAGTCGTAGGCGGTCAGGGGTAGTGATCTGACCCAGAGCTCTGTTGTATAGGGAATCAATTCTTTTGATTTTAATTGATCGATTCCAGTGGTTATTTTTGGAAGAACATGCTTAACGGTTTTTGAAGATATCTAACATTATGTAGATTAGTAATAGTAATAATAATGATGATAATTTTAATATTAAAACATTAATGATTAATCAAAAATCAATCTTTAATTCTCCTGACGATTGATTAAGAAAATGTAATCGAATGCCCATTCCTACCCCATACCCTTTACTAGAATCATTTGGATTACCTGGAATTGGAATTGCCAATTTCTACTAAAAGGTAAAAGAAGCTGTTCACTTGAAAACCTCTATTTCATGACATCACAAAGTGGAACAGAGCATTTTGGGCTTTGGAGATGTAGACAGACTAATAATAAAGAGTTGCATGTGTGACTGAAACAAAACACATCTCACATGAGGAGGGAACATTATTATAACATGTCTTAAAGCTCACAAGAGTCAATATATGAGCTGTGAAGAAGAATTCTTTGCTAACATTTTCCACCTTTTCTTGTCTCTTGTGTTTTCCTCAGACCTTCTCACACAGACTCCAAACTGAGGCGTCCGGCTGTGAACCCTCTGGTCTCTGTGAAGGACCAGACCACTTCCACCAGTGACGATCAGGTGCTTCTGTTCTCAAACCACGTTCACAAACAATACAACGTGATGTCCAACGCTCCCACTGAGCTCCAGCAGGACACGGACACAGCGGTCGCCATCGCGGCCAGCTTCCCCGATGAACAAAAGCCCCAAAACAAAACATTCGAGAACGGATTATTCTTCTACAACCAGCCCGTGGCCATCCTGCACGCACCCGGCTTCTTTCAAATGGAGGAACTGTCAGAAGAACAGTGGAGCAAGTCTGTTTCACTGCCGCGCATGGACTCTAAAGACGCACAAGAGAATTTTACAGAGACAAAAATTACAAATAACAGAACTGAAAACGCAAAAGGAGATGTTAAAAAGTTTGAAATCAAATCTAATATTCACGGCGGTCTTCCGGAGTCGGTGTCTGAACCGGGGAGGCTGGGCCAGAGGGGGGTTTCGGCGCAGGGTCCTAGAGCGTGGTTTGTGTCGCTGGAGGGGAAACCAGCAGCGGAGGTCAGGTATAATGTTTCAGAGGAGCCGAGGAGAAGGGTGGAGGAGGAAGAGGAGGGAGGCAGCAGAGAGGCGAGTCTGGACTCTGGGCTGGATCTGGGAGAAGTGAACCAGGGCAGACGAGAGGTGAGGCTGGAGAGGAACGCCACATTCGTGAAAAAGTCCAGTCAAAAACACGACCATGAGAAAGCGTGAAGACAGAGGGGACAGAGGACAGTTAAAGTACATTTGAGATTTTCTGAAATTGATACTTTGACTTTAAGTATCTGCTTATTCACGGTTTTATTCACGCTTACGTCACAAACCGGAAGACTTTGGATGATGACTTCTTTTGGGCTTTGTTGACGATAGTAACTGAGAAAAATGGCCTGGATTTCTTCATCTAGATGTCATTGTATTTTTTCTTTTTTTCCTTTTATAAATTGCCTATTCGTTTGTGTATTATAATTTTTCTAACTTGATAAAAAAGAAGAAAAAAAAGATTGTAGAATTCCGTTATGTTCAGCAGATCAACAGTTCCAACCTGCTTCCTGTAAGTGACTTCAAACATGTGATTAGAGTCCCGTCCCCCATGGAAAGTTTTGGAAGGTTGTGAAGACGTTGCTGCTGCTGAATCCACATGCCCAGCCTATAGATGGACAGAAAATGTCAATTATTTCAATAAAATACAGTAAACTTAGTACTAGGGATGGGCATGATTAGTTGATTAATCGATAATTGATCATTAAGAATTTCGTCGATTACGTTCATTTTTAATCAACAAACCAAATGTAGGTTGCTGTGCGAAGCGTAGGTTAGGTCACTTTATTCGTACCCGTTGGTAAATTTGCTTTGCAGATTTAAGAGGCAGGTTCCACATTTCACATTTCATTCATCCAAAAAACACACATAAAATCACAATTACAAAATAAAGTGTTACAGTGCTCCAGTGCAGAATGATTTGTTCCATAAATAACCAATTAAACTCATCCATCACGCTTGGCTAAAATCACAATAAATATTAAATATGTTAAAAACACACAATCTTAGATAAATAGATTACAATTTATTCATAAGTTCGATAGCAGTCGGAACGAAGCTCCTTTTAAAACGATTTGTTCTAGATCTTGGGACTAAAAACTCTGACCAGAGGGAAGCAGCTGAAACTCTGAGTTTAGTGGATGTTGCCCGTCTCTTAAAATACTCTGGGACATCCTCTGTAAGTGTCTCAAGTACAGAGAGTCCAGGCGGCTCTGAGGATGAACAATCACCTTACTCGCCCATTTAACCAACTGATTCAGGGAGGGGAGAGCAAACGTCTGTTTTTCCCCAGACATGTCCATTTTTCACGTCCTGTCCTGGCCGTCCGGTGTTTTGTTTTTTTTATAAACTGATGCAAATGTCCGGTTTTCATTGAGCCATTAAACTGAGCGTCTCTCATAGTTCTCTGTATCAGAAGGAGCGAGACACAAACAGTCGGTCAGTCTGAAACAGGCCGAAGCAAAAATGCGCATTTAACGATGACTTGTACAAGAAATTCCCCACTTTCTGTCCCGGTCGAGACAAGTGTGAGGTCATGTGCACAGTGTACAATGCAGCACATATGTGTCGGTGTCCAATGGAGGTGTCAGGGACCTCAGAGTTCACCATGACACCAAAAAACATTAAAAAGCTTTGCCAGGTGAGAGTCGCTCAATGTCGATGACGAGTCCCCACCTCCACCCCCCGTACGGTGTCCTGCTTTTGACAAACGCAAATCTGGTCACACTAACCTGTATTCACCTGAGTCGTGTCCTTTAGTCCGACAGAAGTTGAACCACATCAGCGACACAAGAACAGTTTTTTTCTTTGCTTAGTTTATGCAAATGAGCCATGTGGTTTTAAGTTTTGTTTCTGTGAGAGTTGCGCAAAGCTGCATTAAACACATTATAATGTCAAACGGGCTGATGTGGCTCTAGAGTCGTTATGGTTTATATGTCGTAAAGTTGAGTTTATTTACGCAGATTAGTGCAGATAGTAATAATAATGATCATGAAACGTTAATGATTAATCGAAAATCATTCATTAATTCTCCTGACAATCAATTAAGAAAATTTCATCGAATGCCCATCCCTGCTTACTACACAAGAGATCCAATAAAGCTTTTTTACAATAGCCAGAAGTGTCGTGGTGTAGGGTAAACGTCACTCCTGGTTAGTGGTTTTCTATGGCACAATATGTGTGTAAATGTGTTGTTTTCTCCACCAGTTTCATAAATCTGCCCCATCACCAAATCTTCAACCAACAAACTCCACAAAGAATAAACATTCTTCATGAACAATTTATCCACAACTATCAAGAGAAGAAAGAGCAAAACTTAAAGACGAACAACGACCAACACATTAGTGACACAAGAAACTAAACTAATGTTATGATCATGAAAAAGACATAAGGAATAAGTCATTCATTAATAAGTAATTTGTTCACTCAGACTGATTCTAGAAGTAAAATAAAAAATCGATGTCATGATCATGTAGATATTTGCATAGACAGAGAGATTTGTGCATCTTAAATGCTACAGATGTTCACAGATTGCATGTCTCGCATTTAAACTCAACAAATCTCTCTGTCTATGCAAATATCTACATCATGAAATTGATTTTTCATTTTAACTCTAGAATCAGCCGAAGTTCACAAGTTCCTTCTGTAAATAACCTATAGTATAATTTGTCTTGTTAAAATCTCTTGTGACTTTTTATGATTATTTTTTATATTGCACCATTTTCTGTTTACGTGCTTATGTTTAGCGCTTTTATTTTGCAAGGTTTATCTTCGTCTAATTACCTTGACAACGAGAGGGGAAAAACGTTACGGAGCAAATGTGTACACATATAATTTTTGGTATTTTTCTAAGTTTTTGTTTAGCTTTCCCTCTGCAGAGGCACAAAGGTATGTTTTTGATGTAAATATTTCTTTGAATAATTTTTGTGTCTCTAGTTTTTTTATTATTGTTGATTGATGTTGTCTAGATTAATGTAAATATTAATCAAACTTGTGTTGAGTTTTGTGAATGCCTATTTACACATTGTATTTGTATTCCTTTTAGCTCTTATGGCAGATTGAAGGATTTATTGCCATTAAATCTAAAAATGGCCAGTTCAAGTGTCAGTCTTCATTCAGAGGGACATGCTACAGCTTCTGTTTTATTCATGACCATAGTGTTAGTTTTGTTCAGTGTGTCACTAATGCATCGTCATTGTTTCCTTTAAGTTTTGGTCTTTCTTCTCTTGATAGTTGTGGATAAATTGTTCATGAAGAATGTTTATACTTTATGAACCTTGTTGGTTGAAGATTTGGTGATGGGGCAGATTTATGAAGCTGCTGGAAAATACGACACACATTTACACACATATTTTGTCATAGAAAAGCATGAACCAGACGTGACTTTTACCCTACATCAGGAGTGTCAAACTGAAATTCACAAAGGCTGAAAATAAAAGCTGGGACAAAGTTGTGGGCGAAACTAAATGTTTAATGAAAATTTTCAACAACATCTGCACGTTTTCTCTTCTTTCGAGATATGTAATGTTACACCTTTCCTTAATAAAATAAATGTTTGCTTAAACACTGAATCCAGAACAAGCAGAATATAAAATAATAACAACATTTGAAATAAATCATGTCTCTATAGTCTGTCTGTAGCCAGCAGTTCAGCTCTAAAAGGTATTTGAATGGCTCTCATGGGCCAAATATAATTATATCACGGGCCAAATTTGAGCCCTGGGCCAGAGTTTGACATGTCTGCCCTACATCGTGGCACTTCCATTGTCTCTGAAAAAAGCTCTACTGTGTTATGTAACAGTTATTTATACTTTTAATCATTACTGGTCAGTTTCCTATGACGTTTTAGGACCAAATAGGTCTGTGAATAATCATCCAATTAAAGCCCCATCCAGGATATCAGCTTAACCGATACTGTGGAACTGATACCCGATTCAGTTTTTCAGTATGTGTGCCAATATTCAATACCAGTATCGGTGTTGGTATTGGTGCATCCCTAGCAGTGTTGGGGAGTAACAGATTACATGTACCGGAGTTACGTAATCAGAGTACAAATTATGAGTAACTGTATTCGGTTACAGTTACTGTTTCAGTGAGTGGTAATTGGATTACAATTACTTTGTTGAAATAAATGGATTACACAGAGGTATTTTCCTGTTTTCATATTTGGGGTTAAACCAGGACTAAACCAGGACTAAACCAGAACTAAACCAGGACTAAATCAGGACTAAAACCAGGTCTAAAACTAGGACTAAACCAGGACTAAAAAAAGGACTAAAACCAGAACTAAACCAGGACTAACTCAGGACTAAAACCAGGTCTAAAACTAGGACTAAACCAGGACTAAAACCAGAACTAAACCAGGTCTAAACCAGGATTAAAACCAGATCTAAAACCAGAAATAACCAGGACTAAACCAAGACTAAAACCAGAACTAAACCAGGACTAAACCAGAACTAAACCAGGACTAAAACCAGAACTAAACCAGGATTAAACCAGAACTAAACCAGGACTAAAATCAGAGCTAAACCAGGACTAAACCAGAACTAAACCAGGACTAAACCAAGACAAAATACAGGACTAAACAGGACTAAACCAGGTCTAAAACCAGGACAATATCAAGTAATCCAAAGTATTCAGATTACGTTACTCACTTTAAGTAATTTAATGGATTCTGTTACAAACTCTATTTTGGGGGATGTAATCTGTAATCTGTAGGGGAATACATTTTAAAAGTAAACTTCCCAACACTGATCCCTAGTTATGGTCCTTGTGAACGTTATAGGTGCTAGTTTACACTTATGGAAATACCTGTTTGTTTGTTTTATTTGCTGTGTGTGTCCAATCAGAAAGTACAATTAAAATACAAATTACAAAACTAGAAAAAAAAAATTGGCAAGTTTTTTTGTTTTTTTTTAAGTCTTTAATCTAATGATGTTAACTGTGTTTTAGTGAAATGAGTCTAATTTTGTGCTTTGACCCTCTTCTAATATGATGACATGATCCACACTGAGACTTTAACACTGTTCTAATGTGAAGAAATGTTCCTCAGTGAGGCTTTAACTGTTGTAATGTGATGAAATTTTCCTCAGTGGGGCTTTAACACTGTTCTAATGTGATGAAATGTTCCACACTGAGACTTTAACACTGCTCTAATGTGAAGAAATGTTCCTCAGTTGGGCTTTAACTGTTCTAATGTGATGAAATATTCCACACTGAGGCTTTAACACTGTTCTAATGTGATGAAATATTCCTCAGTGGGGCTTTAACACTGTTCTAATGTGATGAAATGTTCCACACTGAGGCTTTAACACTGTTCTAATGTGATGAAATGTTCCACAATGAGGCTTTAACACTGCTCTAATGTGAAGAAATGTTCCTCAGTAGGGCTTTAACTGTTCTAATGTGATGAAATGTTCCATGGTGGAGCTTTAACTGTTCTAATGTGATGAAATGTTCCACTGTGGGGCTTTAACACTGTTCTAATGTAATGAACACATCTGTAGCCTTCTTCACGAGAGCTCAAAACACATTGTCCCACTGCATGATGTCATCCAGTGGTGTTCCAGAATGGGCTCCTGTTTGTTTTTCTGTATAATAAAATCAAGGCTGGGTGACTGAAGTGTTAGTGTTGATTATGGGAGTAAAAAAATGCATCTTTAAATGTCATACTTCAGTCTTCTTTCAAATATTCATGATCCTTGATGCAACAACAACAACAAAAAAAAAAGAACATTAAAAAAAACAACACAGAGGACTGAGAAACGGAGGATTTTCTCAGGATCAGGAATCAAAGTGTCAAACTATTACTTATGTCAGGTGAAAGAACTACCACAAACACAATGGATTCCAGGCACTCCAAACAAGTAGAAGAAGTTAACACATCGCACGAGGAAAAATATTAATAAAAGACCTTTATTTGAATGGCCAAAGCCAACATGTTTCGACCTTAACTGGTCTTCATCAGGGTTTAATTAAAACAGAGCATGGGCGTGGCCTTCAAGAAGAACACGTCAACCAATAGCGGGCTGGAGTTGATTGCAGGCAGACAAAACAGGTGCACAGGAACAGGACATGGTACAGGCAAAAAAAAAAAAAAATTACAATAAAAAACATTATCATTACCATTAATGTTTCCATTATTATTGTTACCAATAATTTATTAATATTTATTGTTTGTATCATTATTTTTATATGTAATTATATTTTATTGTATTAGTGTTATTATTTTTATAATTTATTATTTTTTATTATTATTGCCATCATTATCAATAATAACCATAATAACAAATATCCATTCCACTTTATTTATATAGCACATTTCACAAACAAACTGTTTCCAAAGTGCTGCACAAATACATAAAAAATAACAATAAGATGATAAAGTAAATTACTAAAATAATACTAGTCTTAAAGTAATAAAACTAGTAAAATAATATAAAACCAGTAAAATAAAAATAAAACTATATCATAGAATAGAAATAAATAAAATCAGTAAAACCAATAAAAACACATAAAAATAAATAAAAGACACAGAGGACCACACAACTCACGCGGTGTTAAAAGCCAGAGAATAAAAGTGGGTCTTCAGACGAGATTTAAAACTCTCCGCTGTGGAGCTGCTCGAACGTGAAGCGGCAGATCATTCCAGAGTTTAGGGTCGACCACAGAGAAAGTCCTGTCCCCTCTGGTTTTAAGTCTCATCTTAGGCCCTGAGCTGGAGCTGGACCTCGGACCTCAGAGCGCAGGGGTATAAATTTGGATGAGGTCCGAGATGTACTGTGGAGCCAGTCCATTCAAAGCTTTAAAAACAAACAATAAAATCTTAAAATCAATTCTAAAATTAACAGGGAGCCAGTGCAAAGATGCAAGGATTGGGGTGATGTGCTCTCTCCTTTTTGTTCCTGTTAAAAGTCGCGCTGCAGAATTTTGGACTAACTGTAGTCAGTAAAGTGCATTTTGCGAAATGCCGGAATAAAGTGCATTACAGTCGTCCAGGCGTGATGAAATAAAAGCGTGCATAATTTGTTCAAATAGTTTAAAAGATAAAAAAGGTTTAACTTTAGATAAAAGCCGCAAATGATAAAAACTTGATTTTAAAACATTGTTAATCTGTTTATCAAATTTAAAATCACTGTCTAAGATGACGCCAAGGTTGGTGACCGTGGGACGAACATGATTTTTGAGGAATCCCACATTAGTGAGGGAACTGTTGGCCCCAAACAGTATCACCTCAGTCTTATCTTCATTGAGTTTCAAAAAGTTTTGGGCCAACCACGCCTTGACGTCCGATAGACAGTCGAGCAGGGGTGTCAGGGGGCAGTGATCCTTTTTGCCAATGGGTAAATAAATTTGGCAATCATCTGCATAAAAATGATAAGACAGGCCATGTCTTCTAAAAATTTCTCCAAGAGGGAGCAGATAAAGTGCAAAAAGCATAGGCCCCAGGATTGAACCCTGGGGGACTCCACTAAGAAGAGGGGTGGATGACGAGGTGGAGTCCCCCAGCCTTACAACGAAGGACCGCCCAGAGAGGTACGACCTAAACCATTCCAGGGCGGTCCCCCTGACACCCACACATTCTTCAAGGCGTTTTAAAAGAGTTGCATGGTCAAAATATAGCTGCAAGCGGCAATGATCAGCCCTCGCGCGTGCTTACACCGCGCCCCGCAAACACCGCGCCCCACACTGACCCTAATAAGCCTAAGATTAAACCTTACCCTAATCGTAATCCTAACCATAGCCCCAACCCGAACCCTATAAATCTTTATTTAACCCTGCAATTTTCAAAATTTGCCAAAAAAAAATATCCAAGATGGTGGACTTCCGGTTTGTAAAGGGATGTGGTCACAATATACATTTTTGTTCTTATTGCCATGATGCATCTGGATACCAAATGTGGTTTGGCTACGCCACCGTTTGTGTAAGGACGTAATATTGACAAGGATACAATTTTGGCTTGTTGCCATGGCAACACAATGTATTTTAATCATGGGTTCACACCTCGACCCTGAACAGATTGATGTGAGAAAATACAAAAATGGGTGCAATAGCGCCCCCTAGAAAATTTGTATGTAAAAATAAGGTTTTATTTGTCATAGATACATAAAATTTGGTATACACATTTGTGACATGGTCTTGATTAAAAAACTCAATGATGCCCACACCCCATTTACATGGTGTTGCTATGGCAACAAGCACAAAATCTGCCCTTGCCAATGGGACATCCTTACACAAAGTTTGTGTAGAAAAAAATAATTTTGTAGCCAGATGCATCTTGGCAAAAGGAACAAAAAATGTATATTGCAACCAGGCCTGTCTGTTTTAATAAATACATGCAAAAATGATGTAAAACGGCAGGGTTAGGTTAAGAGTTAGGGCTAGGGTTGGGCTGTGGTGAAGATTATGACTAGGGTTAGGTTTAAGCTTTGGGTTATTAGGGTTAGTGCGCAGCGCGGTGTTTTGTGAGGCACAGCATTTGCAGGGCGCGTGTTTGCGGGGTGCGGCGTTTGTGGGGCCACTTGGATATGTGCTCCTAAAACCGATACACATCCGATCTTTTGACATGTGACTTCAGTCTGAACAGCCAGGTCACATTCATCCCACCTACACGTCACAAATGTACACAAAAGTTCTCTTCGTTGTGTCTGAACTCCGTGTTAGTGAAGCAGTGAAGCACAGATCAATCCCTTCACTCTTGTCTGTGACTCTGCACCCACATGTTCCTTTCTACGGACGTTGTTGCCACTGCCCCACAAAACAACCAAAAACCTCATCCTTCTCCTTTTCAATCTCAATACGTTTTTGTGAAACCTGCAGTCTGAACGCAACCATATTAAACCTGTTTTTACTGCTTCTATGGAGTATAAACCGCTAACACATGTTTGTATCACCATGTTACCTGTTATTGGTTTGAAAATGCTATATTCACCTTGCCTGGAAATCCAGAAGGATATTTCTCTGTATTTGTTATACAGCTCCATATCCGTCTGGTCCCCCTGTCCTCCGCTCCGTCAGAACAGCTCGGTTCCACATGGTCGTACAAGCTGATTGGTTCATTGAAGTGACGTATGCTTTGCTAGCAACGTCACTCTTGGGCGGCGGAAGTTCCTCTCAGTTTTGAAAGAAGATGGCGCACCGGAGAGCCGAAAGTTTGTTCCATTCAGCTGTAGAATCGGTCTTAAATGACCAAAAACATATAGAGTCATTAAAACCACAGCAGCTGACAGCTCTGGAGGCCTTTCTTTTCAAAAAAGACGTTTTGCATTGCTTTGGGAAAAGCTTAATCTATCAAATGGCTCCGCTTGTAGCAAAGAAGATGTCTTTGTTCGAACATCCCGTTGTGGTCGTCGTGTCTCCTCTGCTTGCACTCATGGAGCAGCAAGTAACAGAGGCCTCCAAGCTCGGACCTATCGCCATGCAGATTGGAGTCAATAGCGATGCCGAGATTTTCAGCGGAAAAGCAGAGTTGCTGTTGGGCAGTCCGGAGGCATGGCTGTTAAACGACAAATGGCGGCACTTGCTGTCTAACAACAAGGAGCTTGTTGGGATTGTGGTGGATGAAGTTCATCTCACATACAAATGGTAAGATATTACATTGTTATACAGTGTGAATAACTGCGTTCATGTGGTGCTCGCGTTTCCGAGATGAGAAGTTTAGCTTAGCTTAGAAGTTCGCATATGACTTGTTTGCATCGACTTTAACTTTTCAGAAAGTTGGGATTTAGATGTCGCCGGTGTCAGATGTATTTCTGTAGCACATTTGAAAACAACCACAGCTGACCAAAGTGCTTGACATACAACAGTAACTCCCAGATGTGGTGGTACTTGTTAGCCTCCTCAAAAGCTTATTTGCTTACTTAAACATTAGCTACGTAACGATAATAGCTGCATACGGCGTTGTTATTAGCCTCTTCAAAAGCTAAACGTTATTTGTTTATTTTAACGTGAGCTAACATAAACAGCTGTATCGGTAATTGGCTTAATTATGTATACAGTAGTGTCAGGTCTGGCGCAGATCTGTTGCTCCTATGATATGGGCATTGGGTAACTGTTAGTAAATCCCTATATGTAGTAACTAAGAGTAAGTAAATTAGTAAGATAAACGATTCTCCACATACACGGTGTGATATAAACTCACTGCTGTCAACTGGACCACATGAGTGCAGAAGCTACAAGTTGATGAGTGATGTAATGAGAGTGTGTTGCTGTTTGGCTACAATTCATTTAGCATGCAGATCTATCGTACTAATGTTTTGTTCTACTTTTTTCTTGCCAGGAGACTGGCCGAGAAAGGAAAAAGTGCCTTCAGGGAGTGCTTTGCAAGACTGGGGGAATTGCGGTCCATTGTCAAAGGAGGTTGGTATTCAATTTATTATTTACTCTTTCAGAACCTATAATGTTTTGTTTTAATGGTCCTAAACATGAACCATTTTAATTTGATATGAAATGTACATGAATTAAAAGAATTATAGTAGTTTATATATGACAGTATGAAATTGTGTTACAGGTACCCCTATAATGGCCCTAACTGCCTCCGCTGATGTCCAGTCAAGAGACAGAGTGATAAGGCAACTTCATCTAGAAAAGGCGGTCACTGTGATTGAAAGCTCAAACCGGACCAACATCAGACTTGGACTGATTCCTGTATCGGGACCTCAGCTGGACTGTATGGACTGGATAGTACAGGAGGTCAAAGAAAAAGGAACCAATATGTCCCCTGTTCTCATCTACTGTAGGACTTTAAAAGAAGTTGGAAGAGTCTTCTGTTACCTAAAAGCTGAACTGGGTGAAGATTGTTGGGTTGGTAGAGACTCTATGCACAAAGCAGAGGACATGGTTATAGGCATGTTTCACAGCAAAACACTCCCACTAAATAAGAGCAGAGTGCTGTCATCATTAAGTGGACAAGGCAACTGTAAAGTTGTTGTTGCAACTACTGCCCTTGGAATGGGTTTAAATTTTCAAAGCATATCTCACGTTGTTATGTATGGTGTTCCAGAGGATGTGGAAGCCATTGTGCAGGAGATAGGCAGGGCAGGCAGAGATGGTAAACCATCACATGCAGTTATTTATTGCATCAAACAGCACACAAATGTAGATCAGGTAGTTAAGGAGCTGCTGAATACAAAAAGGCACAGTTGCTTCAGGAAGGCTTTGTTCAGTCATTTCGAAAAGCATACCACATCAGTTGTACCAGGTCATCTGTGTTGCACCTACTGTCACACAGTATGCCAGTGCCACCCAGAAGGTTGTCAGGAGACCACCCCAGTGTATGAAATGCCTCAAAGTGGTATTTCTGCGCATCTTGTCAGAAGAGAGGTGACAGAAGAAGACAAGTTGCTCTTACGGGACCTCTTGGAGCAATTTCAAAGCAGATTAGTTTTGGACACACAGCAATTGTACACCAGCAGAACGGCTTGTACTGGGTTTGGCTCCGAACTAATTGATGCTGTCATCGAGCACAGTAAATAAATTTTTGATATACATTATATTACCAAGCACCTACCAGTATTCAAAATGACACATGCAGAGTCAATTCTTCAAATTATAAATTAAGTATTTGAAGATATTACTAACTGCCCTAGTCCTTCCTCTATACCACCTGATAACATTATCTTTCCAGATGTGTATTACACAGGATATTTTGATGAGCAAGACATGGAGAAGGAACACTCAACTAGTAGTTTAGAGTCTGGAGTCACTGCCTTAGAAGGTTCTGATTAAAAACTGCAGAGAAGGTCCTGAGTTAATAGGTTCTTTGTATTTTTAAGAAATGTAATACACAATATTTTGTATTTGTTTGTATGACACTAAAAATAAACAGTTTTGAGAAAATGCCTTTTGCGGGTTTTTATTAAATACCACACCTTAACACACTACTTGGGAAATATATTTCAATATAAGAATAAAACAAAAGCCAAGAACAAAGTAAACATCTGTTAAAATATTATATAGTTAGAAAAATAAGTTGTATTCAAAGGTGCATTGCAAATTGCAGGATGTAGACACAGTACAAAAACAATATAAAGTGCTACAGTGCGTGTAATGTATTTTTTTATACTGCAATACTTCTCCAGTCTTTAAGTTTTGCCTGCATCCATTGGCACAGGTCTGTGTATTTAAGTTTTACCAGCAAATCTTTGCTAAAAGAAGGGAATGCCTGGTATTCCCTCCCTGGCTGGTATTTGAAAAGTTGGGTGTCATTGAAATTGGCCACCAGAGTAGCAATGTCTTGGTCTTCTCCTGCAGTATGATGCACACCACTAGGTGGGGTGACCTCCAGCTCCCTGTCTGTGTTGTCCATCATTTCTTTAAGTATCCCAATTGATTTACTTATCCTGTTTGCGGAGTTCTCATTCAGATTTGGGCCAAGACCTTTCAGAAATGACTTCAAGTAATTGTTCATGTGCTCCAAGTGCAAATCTAGGGGTATGTTTTTACCTCCCCTCCCTCTTCCATTCCAAAATCTGTTCCATTTCAGACTGTGAGCCATACGAGGAGATAGTGTGGCATTAAGCTGCAAAGTCAGTAGGAAAGTGCTGTATGCGTAATGGCCGTGACCATATGCCTTGTAGAAAAGGAGAGCAACTTGGTAAAGTCGCATCAGTCGTTCTCCATCGCCCTCTTTTACTGCATCCATCATGTTCAGTAAGAAAAAGCTAAAGCCCAACCTTGCTTCAGAGTGCTCTTTGATGCTGTCTTAACTACAGTGGTTGTGGAGGATGAAGGAGGGGATGAGAGCACAAGATGGTGCACCTTCTTCTCATGTGTTTCTCTGGCCTTCTGATAGATGTACGTTTTACCACACCCTTGCTGACGGCAATGAAATAGAGCTTCAGGTTGGTCATCTGTTTTGGTGATGAAATCTTGTTGCATGACATATTTGTCAACCAACTTAGCCACGTTTTCATGAAGCCAGGTTCTCTGGTCTGATTGAGACCCTGATTCAATGTCCTCTGGAATAAAATTGTCTGGTGTGTCTGTGTAGACAAAAAGGAGAAAGAATAATTTAAAACTAGAGCAACCTGTGACTGTGTAGTAGCATTAATTGTATTATAAGCACTTATAATACTAATATTATACTGTCACATGCTTTACATTGAACATAAGCATACATTATGATATTAAAGCTGACATAACAAACCTGACAAATCTTTAAGGTCAAAGTGCTCCAGAGCTGCTGCGAGGAAAAGAGCTGCAGTGTCTTTTCTCAGAAAGTGTTTGTAGGCATCGCAGTTTGCACTGGGTCTTGTTTAGCATTGGAACACCTGCACAAAAATATTGTTGCAAAAGAGTGTTATTTTTTTCTTATTTTCTAACATTTCAAGTTTGATCAAACCAAATAAAAAGAAAGTACATGACCGTGCCGAATTCATGGTGGCAGGACATCAATATCATTTCATGGGGCATCCAGACAATTCATGTTGTCATGGAAGCACTGGAAAGGACTGTACAGAAAAAAGTACAATACAAATGCAATTAGAACATGCTTTAACAAACATGCACTATCACTTCCATGCAGAAAAAACACTCCAAGAATGCATTTGTAAAATATACCTCAGCACATTCATGTTTGAAAAAAGGGTACCATGATCTTTTGATGATGTATTTTTGAAAAATATTTTGTAGTGTATCTGGGAAGTTAAAGTAAATACAGTATCAATGCTGTTCATAAAAATATAGAAGTCTGTGGCCAGATTACATAGCTCAAGCTAATTCCTGATGGCATGCCAATCTTCAAACTTAAAGACTAATCCTTCCAGTCTATCTTCTTCTGTGGCATCCATGTTTTTAAAGAAATATTGTTACGGTAAACTTATTTTTCATTTACTCTTTCTGTAGATGGTAAACTACATCCACCAAATCCCCTGTTTTGTTTTCGTTCTTAAAGAGCAGTCCAAGAGGATACTGTAATCAAAGGAAATAATTATTGTCACTGCAACATATTCAATGCTTGAATTACATATTTCAGCTGTAAAACAAGGTGGTAAATGTATACATACGTCTGCAAAGCATAGCGACATTTCCTCAGAATACTCATGTGGAATATGATGTACGACAACCTTGGAAAGAGGCTTGAAAACCTCAAGATGTCTGGTCAGAAGTCGGCTTCCCAATACTATAAACTCTCTACGGATGTGAGCTTGAGTTTCTGATCCAGGGAGAGACCGACCAAGATCATATGTACTTATGTTCCCATGTGGCCTTACATTACTGAGGTGGTTTGTTTTGATACGATCTTCTACGGCGATATGATGAATCCAGTGAAGGGATTTATTGCTTATCAGTGAGGACTGCTGATGTGCCTTCATGAAGAAGTCCAGATTATCAAATATTATGGAGTATGTGGGTGGTGCCTCAAGCTGTGTGGAAGCATGTGGAACATCTGCACCTTCTGAGACAGCAAGTGAGCTGAAGATGAAGGAGTCTGCTTTCAGGATTGTCATCTGTAGGAAAAAGTATAATGAACCAAATTACAAATTAATTCACATACAAACTATAAAATAGTATTTTTTTTTATTTAGTTTTTTGTCATATTTTAGTAAAACAGTATCTCACCTGACAGTGTGAGGTCTTCCATACTATCATTCACACTTGCCATGTCCTCAGGCAGCCCTCCTGCCCCAGAGGTCAAGTAAAGTTCAGTGGAAACTTTTAGCTCCTGTAGTCTCTCTCCACAGGTGGCCGCTAACTCCTTTTGTTTGCCAATTGCATGCTGGTATGATGTTGTGATGGCCATTTTGCTTAACCTCTTAAAAGCAGCCTTTTTAGTACCTCCATGTTGCAGTATACTATTTAAATAATAAGCAAAGGCTGACATCCGTGGCTCTCTCCCTCGTAGTGCTATACAGAGTGCAGTGCAAGCAGCTGGTAGACTTTTGCTACTGATTGTTTGGAATATGGACAGCAGAAAAGGAGACATTTTTTCAAGGTCCACAAGGAGATTATCAAATGAAAAAGACTTTAGATCCTCTGGTGTAGTTTTCCAAAGCATAAATTTGTTGTTTGGGTTTGAGAGGCACTCACATTCTTCACTGATGGTAGTAAGAGTATTTGATTTTAACTCCCCATACAGTTCTTTATGAGTTGAAATCAAGTTGGCTGCAGTTTTCCACTTTTTATTAGTTATGTTTTGAATGATACCAGCTTCAGACGGAGAGGAAACCTTAACAACCGTTTTGCTTGTGTACTCCGTAATGACCTGTGAAATAGAAGATACAATGTTCATAAATGTTAAAGAATAGAGGATGTGACTTACAATTAATAACCATTTATTAAAAAGATTCTCTAATGATGCACCAAGGGGGTGGGGGGTGTCAATCATCATATCACTGTTGCACAGTCTTCCTATGACCCCTTGTATATAGCTGAGATTTTGTATTTTATTACAAATTTTTCTATTTTATTTAGATTTGTACATATACATTTATATACTTATGTCTTATTCAACTCGGTTTCTTGATATCTTTTTTGCTACTTATTTAGATTGTTTTATTACCATTTATATATATATTTTTTTATCTTTGTTATTATATTATATTGTGATGTGCAGTGTTGTGCATGAACGAGTTCAAAAGAACGCGTTCACTGAACACGTTCATTTTTCAGTGAACTTTGAACTGAACGCAACACTTTTGTAAATCAAGAACTTGAACGTGAATTTGTTCAAATTATGTGTGATGAACGACGTACGTCACTGTTGGGCTTCAGTTAAACGTCGGAATTTGTTTTCACCTGACGAGTGACGATCTGCTCGCACTTCACCTCGCGAAACCACAGCCGCGTGTCAACGTGAAGGCGACTCCACCGGCAGCTTTAGCGGAACGTACGGGCTCTTGTGTCTCTCAATGGGAAGTCAGTTAAACTTGACTGGGCGCGTTTAGCTGCTTGTATTTACCTTCTGTACAGGCTGACCACGGCAAACGCAAGGATTTCAAAAGTTAATTTCAAAGCACTAATTAACAGTGTATGTGGATCTGGGCTCTTTCACATGATACACAACTGCCCAGGGAGCACAATGTGCTGATGGTAAATGCACAAATACAACAACAGATACATGCTCTCTGTGTATTTTGACGGGGATATGCGCCGACGCTCGTGTAGAGCGTCAAAAAATAGGATGGATCCTATTTTCTGAAATCTACACGCACAGGACGTGCTGCTCCGCGCGCGTATTATTTTACTTGGTACATATGTCAGTAACGCGCGTCACAATGCTTTTTTAACCTGGATTGAAATGGTGGGTTTTTCGTTTTTCTTCATACAAATTTGCTAAAATCACCGCGATATCAGCAGCGGTGAAACGCCGGAGGTGCGCCCGCGTAGACCGTGATCCTGAGCGAAAGGACCGACGCACAAGTCCGCGCTCCACCGACCTAAACGCAGCTGACGCCCGATCGCACTCGGGGTTCTCTCAGGGGCGGTCCTAGATTCCAAGTTCTAGTCCTGGTTTGGTCCTGGTTTAGTCTTGGTTTAGTCCTGGTTCAGTTCTGGTTTAGTCCTGGTTCAGTTCTGGTTTAGTCCTGGTTCAGTCCTGGTTCAGTCCTGGTTTAGACCTGGTTCAATTCTGGTTCAGTCCTGGTTTAGTCTTGGTTTATTCCTGGTTTAGACCTGGTTCAGTCCTGGTTCAGTTCTGGTTTAGTCCTGGTTCAGTCCTGATTTATACCTGGTTTAGTCCTGGTTTAGACCTGGTTCAGTTCTGGTATAGACCTGGTCTAGTCCTGGTTTAGACCTGGTTCAGTTCTGGTTTAGTCCTGGTTTAGACCTGGTTTAGACCTGGTTTAGTCCTGGTTCAGTCCTGGTTTAGACCTGGTTCAATTCTGGTTCAGTCCTGGTTTAGTCTTGGTTTATTCCTGGTTTAGACCTGGTTTAGTCCTGGTTCAGTTCTGGTTTAGTCCTGGTTCAGTCCTGGTTCAGTCCTGGTTTAGACCTGGTTCAATTCTGGTTCAGTCCTGGTTTAGACCTGGTTCAGTTCTGGTTTAGTCCTGGTTTAGACCTGGTTTAGTCCTGGTTTAGACCTGGTTCAGTTCTGGTTTAGTCCTGGTTTAGACCTGGTTTAGTCCTGGTTTGGACCTGGTTCAGTTCTGGTTCAGTCCTGGTTTAGACCTGGTTTAGACCTGGTTTAGTCCTGGTTTAGTCTGGTCCAGTCCTGGTTCAGTCCATATGTATATGTATAAGATGCTGAACTTTTGCGCTGCAGCACAAAAGTTCAGCATCTTAACAGTTCTTTTGGTGAGAGTAAATTAAAAGTGCTGCAATAGTCATATAATGTTTGACATTTTAAATACAGTAATATTGTAATGTAACAAATGACTTTGAAATGACAGTAACAAGTCATAAATAACACATCACAGTTTTAAAGTCACTTGTCCAACAGTGGATCTTGTAAAGTTGTTGTAAACTAGAAGTCAGTTTGAAAAATAAAAGCAGCCTTTCATTTACAGATCTCATCTAAATATAAAATGAACTGAACTTTGAACTAGTTCAAAATTAAAATTGTGAACTATGAATGTGAACTATTCACTTTGAACAAGTGTGAACTGAACTTTGAACTAGTTCATGAAAAGTGTGAACTTGCACAACACTGGTGATGTGTGAGCTACTGTGTCCAAATAATTTCCCTTGTGGATCAATAAAGTTTGTCTAAGTCTAAGTGAGAGAGAAGATCTCAGTCTCAGTTGATACCCATATCATCTTCATTTTCTCTTTATTACTATTCAAACAGATCGGGAATGTGCTGTAGCACGTAGATTAACAGCAATGTATGTGTCACCTTGTAAACGACCGGACACTTAAAAAAGCAAACTAACGTAACGTAGTTTTATAGGTTAATTATTAATTATTTTAATACTACAGAGTGACAAATGCCTTGCTTCGGGTTTTTCTATGCCTCTATTGTTTACTTAGCTACAGACTTAGCACTTAGCACAGTAAAGCGTATAGCAATAGCACGCGTACCTGTGTGATGCTTCGCCTCGCTGCGGAGTGAGTGGGGGGAGGGCTACGCCGAATCTTCTTCAGTGCTCTTGGAGTTTTAGAAGGAGTTGAGCGTTCTCGTTTGTCACCAAATCCAGATGAATCCTCTGTTGTTTTTTCAGTAGTGACAGTTTCCTCTTCTTGTTGCCATTTGTGAAAAATGGGTAGGTCCCGTTCCAAGCGCCCGACAACGTTTACACAAGGCTTGCATATTCTAATTGATCTATTTACCGCGGGTCTTAACGCAAGACCCAAGTTCGCAAGTCGCTGTAACAAAGGTGAGCTTTGTGACTTATGACCCTGTTTGAAAATGAATGTGGAGTTTCCAATTACACCACGTATCCTCATATTTTTACCGCAACAACGACACAAGTCATTAACAACGAACTCCGTAGCGCTAGCCATGTTGAATTAGCCCTCCGTTCTTCTCTTCTCTGTTTGGTTACTGCCTCACTGAGTGCGTATACATGCACATCAATAACCCGGTTATGATCGGGTTTTTTGAGTATCCCGGTTTCTTGATGGTGCATGTATACGCAGTAACCCGGTTTCAGTAACCCAGTTATGGCAGTATCCCGGTTATTAGAAACTGGGTTACTGTAGCTGGTTTATTCCGATAGTAACTGGGTTACTTGTGGCATGTATACGCAGTACCGCGGTTACTGCAACATAAAGTTGAGTGTGCATGCGTCCAAAAGACAAACAAACACTTTACAGTCTTTCACCACAACAGTAGCGACATAAATAAATTGACCAACATAAATAAAGTGACCAAACGAGTGAAATGACTGTAAAATAAAGAGCTGCGCTAAACCTGCACATGTACAATCTGCACTCGTACGACCTGCACTCGTGTGACGCTGAAAAGCTAAAACATGAACTATCTCCTATACTCTATATGCACGGAACACACTTACCATCATTAGCGCCTCTTCTGTCACAGAAATAACACACATAATCCACAGAGTCGTGTCATTTAGTCCAAAAGAAACTGATCGCATCAGCGGCGCAAGGAGCGAGTTGTTTTTATCGCCGCTAACAGTTTATGCTAATTAGCCTACGGTCTTAAGTTTCGTTTCTGTAAAACGTAAACAAATGTGATCACAGCTGAATGATCTGATCAAACGGGCTGATGTGTCTATAGTGTTTATGGTTTATATGTTGTAAAGTTGAGTTTATTTATGCAGCAGATTTTAATGAAGAATCTGCACAGTGGATTGTGGGAGATCTCGTAGCTCCTTAGCTTCTTATGCTAAAGGAGCTCACGGTTTGTATTTTTCCTGGTTTATGAAATTGATTTAAGTTAATTTCTGTGCCTGCGCATTTGTAAGATTATGTCAAGAAACCGGGATACTCCATTTGATCATGTATACGCGGATATGAGTGTCCCGGTTTCACAGTGCGCATGTAAATGCAGTAACCCGAATACTGACATAACCGGGGTATGGCTAATAACCAGGTTACTGATGTGCATGTATACACACTCACTGTAGTTTCTTGTCGCTTTGCTGACGTCACGTCCGCCCTGTTGTGATTGGTTTACTTGGCTACATGTTAGCTCTTCTCTGATTGGTTTACTTTGCTGTCTGTTAGCTCGTTTTGCCTGCCCACGAAAATGTTCTGACCCAGCAGTGACCAGACTCAGCCGCTGGTACAGCGATGAGTCTGGATTCGTCCAGGCAAATATTCACCTGTTGCGGCGTATATATAACTCAAAGCTTATCCCACACGCCGCGACAGGCCAAGACACGAGGTAAAACACTGTGGACACGTAACTCAAAACAAATGACAGAAACTGCTTAAGATGGTAGGAGTACACACACAAGCACACTCTTGCACTTAAGCTGCTGCGATCCATAGCCATGCACCGATTCCTTCTATGTGCACATCTATAAAATATGGTCAACATAGATTGAAGCAAAATTTTATATTGGAGAAAAAAATAATTGTTCCCAAATAGCTATTCAAAAATGTCTGAAATTTTGCACAAAATTCCATTTTGGCATCCTGATCCAAAAGTCAATGACACCCATGTCATATTTTTTATGGCGTTGCCATAGCAATGCCATAAACTCTCCATGTTATTCCATTGGTAAAACTGACAAATCGCACAAACTTTGGCCAATTTCACACAAATTTTAATTGTGTGTTCACACCCCGACCCTGAACAGACTGATGTAAGAAAGATGGGTGCAATAGCGCCCCCTAGAAAATATTGTATGTAAAAATAAGGTTTTATTTTACAATTAGGACTAAAACAGGACTGAACTAGGCCTAAAACAGGACTAAACCAGGACTAAAACAGGACTAAACCAGGACTGAACCAGGACTAAAACAGGACTTAAACAGGACTACAACAGGACTAAACCAGGACTGAGCCCAGGACTAAAACAGGACTAAACTAGGACTAAACCAGAACTGAACCAAGACTGAGTGTGGGGACAGGCCCGGAGGTGCGCCCGCCTAGACCATCGGGTGACTGCAGGCAAAAGGATGGATGGAGAGCTCCGTGCCTCACAGAGCTAATCGCAGCCATCGTCCAGTGGTGCTTTGTGGACACCCTGCTCTCCCTCGGGCCTCCAGCGGGTCCCAATGCAAAACAGTGGACACATTTCGAAAGTTCACTGCGGGCACGGGAGGGAGTGAAACTGCACAATGCAGGAGCGGGCAGGTGGGATAATAAACTGCAGTCCTGAAAACTAAATGTAAGTGTGGGTTTTTTCGGAAGGTTCAATGCGTGTCCTAAAAAGAAGCACGAGAGATGGAGAATCCGAGAGAACAGGCCACTTTATTTCGTCATTTTCCATTGAGAGGGATTCAAGTTGATTACCAAGTACAACTGTCACCCCGGAACAACGCCTCTCCCAACTCAAACTCAGGGGTAGCTTTATACTACATCTTGACAAAACATTAACTTGTTGATTTAGCATATACAGCAAGAAAATGAACAATACTGCTGACCCAGTACACCTTATCATGGGTGGGACCATGCCACGGGGTCCACATATGTCAGTTTTTCTGCTTCGTGGCACTCAAAGTCCAGAAAAACATGTTCTTTATGGCACTCTAAGTGCAGAAAAACATGTTATGTAGACCTATAGATAGTCATACGTGTTTTCCACCCTGTTGTCATTCCAAAGTCCATAATATTGGGTGAATTAACATGGCCACCATATAATATTTCCCACATAAGTGTAAAGTAAAATATAGCCGCAAGCGGCGATGATCAGCCATCGCGTGCGCCTACACCGCGCCCCGCAAACGATGCGCCCCGCACCCCGCAAACGCCATACCCCGCAAACGCCCGCAAACGATGTGCCCCGCAAACGATGCGCCCCGCAAACGATGCGCCCCGCAAACGTCGCGCCCCGCAAACGCCCCGCCCCACAAACGCCCCGCAAACGCCGTGCCCCGCAAACGCCCCGCCCCGCAAACGCCGCACCCCGAAACGCCCCGCCCCGCAAACGCCACGCTGCTCCCCGGAAATGCCGCACCCCGCAAATGCCGCACCCTACAAACACAGCACCCCGCAAAACACAGCGCCCAACACTAACCCTAATAACCCTAAGCTTAAATCTAACCCTGAGTTTTTAGTTGAGACCATGTCACAAATGTGGGTACCTCATTTTGTATATCTATGACAAATAAAACGTTATTTTACCATAAAAATTTTGTAGGGGGCGCTATTGCACCTATTTTTCTAAGATCAATATGTTCATAGTCGGGGTGTGAACCCACGATTAAAAATTTTGTAAAATCAGCCAAAGTTTGTTCGACTCGGTGATTTTACCATTAGAATAACAAGAGAGTTTATGTCATCGCTATGGCAACACCATAAAAAATGTGGCATGGGTGTCATTGACTTTTTGGATCAGGATGCCAAAACTGAAGTTTGTGCAAAATTTCAGAAATTTTTTACAAACTAAATTTTTTTCTCCCATATTAAATTTAGTTTCAATCTATAGGGGGCGCTAATGTACCAAATTAATTTTTTTTTAACATTAAGTAGCTTTAAGACAGACAGTTTAACAATTGTTTAAAATTTCATTGAAATTGGAGTTTGTTTGAGCAAATGGGAGCAATTTGTAAATCTCCAAAAATCTTCAAAATTGTGTGCATTTTTTGTTGCTTCACTGCTCAGAGACCGTGAGACGTGTGTGAAAAATTTTAATAACTTTTTATATTCCCCCCCTTGAGGTAATGTGGACCATATTTTCAGGTGAACGCCCTCGGAGGAGTTTGTAAAAGCATACCAAATTTTAAGCAAATATTACTGCCCCCTAGTGGAGCGCACGGTGTTGGTGTAATAACATTTTTTCCTTGTCTTGACATGATCGACTTCTGTGTCAAATTTCATGACTGTATGTGTAAAAAAAAAAATTGTGTCATTCGTATTCCCTAATGCATTTTTGAGTCGTTTGGTGGCGCTGACGAGCCATTTCATTTATTTTTGGAAAATGGAAATAGCCAAAACTTAGGGAAGCATGAGTTTTACCAGATGGAAACATTTCAGGACTTTTTGTCATTGTTCAGTGGGTGAAAAATGGGTGAGTTGGTTAGGAGAAAAAAAATAAGAAGAAAGAAAGAAACAATAATATTTTCATAGAAAGAACTACCACTTGATGACATCACAAGGTGGAATAGAGCATTTTGTGCTTTGGAGATGTAGACAGTCTAATAATGAAGGGTTTCTCAAACATTTGTGAATGAAACAAAACAGCTCCAGCTTTTTCAGGAGGTAACAACATTCAACCTGGCTTAAACATTGAATCCAGAACAAGTATAATGTAAAAATATAGCCGCAAGCGGCAATGATCGGCCCTCGCTCGAGCCTATGCCACGCCCATGCCACGCCGCACCCTGGCCACGTTGAGCTCTGCACATGCCGTGCCCCACGTATGCACCTTACTCATTGATCTAACTTCTAAATTAACACTAACCCCTAAACCTACGTGAACTCCTAACTAGGGATGGGCATTCGATGAAATTTTCTTAATCGATCGTCGGAAGAATTAACGATCGATTATCGATTAATCATTAACGTTTTTATATTAAAATGATCATCATTATTATTACTATCTGCACTAATTTGCATAAATAAATTCAACTTTACGACATATAAACCGTAACCACTCTAGAGCCACATCAATCCGTTTGAGATTTTAATGTGTTTAATTCAGTTTTGCGCAACTCTTACAGAAACGAAACTTAAAACCACATCGCTAATTTGCATAAACTCAGCAAAGATAAAACTACAGCTCTTGTGTCGCTGATGCGGTCAATTTCTGTCGGATTAAAAGACATGATTCAGTGGAATACAGGTTAGTGTGACCAGATTTGCTCTCCCCCAAAACTACAGGTTCATCAAATACCTGGGCGAGGGAGGATTTGGCCAAGTGGTCCAGTGTCAGATCAAGGACACTTTCCAGAATGTGGCTGTCAAACTGCCGTTATTTCAGCAGGACACCCAGGACGAGGTAAAACATTTAGATTTTTTATATGATTTAAAGGTGCACTATGTAACTTTTCTGGTGGAGGGTTTGCACAACCTACTTTTCTTCATGGAGTGACACAAAGTTACAGGTCAGAACTGTGGATAGGCAATCACAGTAAGAATCCAGTGTTGAAATTTTGTGAAATAGTTTTTGCCACATTTTGCTGACTAAAAAAACTAAATCAAACTAAAACAACAACAAAAATTACATAATTTTTGTCAACTAAAAATGACTAAAAGCAGTTCGCTAGTAAATCCACACTGATATCTCTCTGTATTTTTATAAAGATTGATATCAGTCTGGTCCCCCGCCCCCTATCGCGCCTCGAGCCTGGCCAAGAGTCATCATCCAATCAGATTTGTTTATTTCAGTGACACAAGTGAAATGAAGGAGCTCATTGGTCACTTATCATTTACAAATAAAATCAAAGAGTTTAGTAATTCTGCAGAATATCCGCTATCCGATATTTTTCTCCTTTATTTGTTCCAATACGGATGGACCAAGTGTGTCCCTGATTGGCTAATCCACCTGTCACTCACACCCATCTGAAAACGGGGAGATTCACCAGTGACCAGACTCACATCTTCATAAAGTATTAAAGAAGTGTGTATTATGGATCCCAGGCAATAAAAGTAGAAATTTCATTGACTAAACGTAGCCTGTTCACATTTTACCAAATAAGAATGTATGTTCCATGAAGTTATGGGCTTCAATTTATAACAGTAAAACAATAAATAAATAAATTAATAAAATGTAGTCTAGTATGCATTTAGTCAACTACAACTTTCTAAAATGTAACTAAACAAAGCAAGACAGACAAGATGGACGCTTTACTGTGAACCTTTCAAGACACAGCGATAACATCTAACAGCTGAAACTCCCCACCAGAAAAGTTACACAGTGCCTCTTTAATGACGCATCTTTTTACCTCGGTGCCTAATCTGATTTAATTGAACTCTTGTCTCTGTTTGTTCAGATTTCTATCCTGACTCGACTGATGGAGGAAGGATGTGACCAGAAAAACATTGTCAAACTCTTGGAGGTGTTTGACACTCGTTTGGGGAAAGCCATCATCTTTGAAGAGCTGGACATGTCTCTGTTCGATTACCAAAGAACAAACGCCCCACTGCACCTCTCCACTGTCCGCACCATCATCAAACAGGTACTACCCCAGGGAAAAGTAACTCAGTATGTAGTTATGGGAGGAACACTTTGAAAATATATTTAATTGCATTACATTACCAACTTATCAATATATGAAAGCTGGGACAACATATTTTTGGGGTCAGCATTTATCATGGGTATTCTTTCTTTTCATTACTAGGACATTTCTGGTTATTTTTTTGATGATAAGATAATATTTAAATCGTAAAAGTTTGAAAAAATAACAGTTCATGTTTTTGTTTAAGAATATTGAGATTTACAATAGTTTTTGTGGTTTAAATATGCTCTTGGGTTTTTGTGTCAGTGTCATACATTAATTTCAATATTAGACACTGACAAACTTTATTGATACATAAGGGAAATGACTTGTAAATGATCCTTTATCATCTGTATTTACTTATTTTGACAGGCCCAATACAATCCTACAAATGAACTTTTATGTCCGTTTTATACTCCTAACCCTGCTCACTTGTATCCTGCACAGGTGGCCACAGCCTTGGAGGCGCTGAAAGAGATGTCCATAATCCACATGGACGTGAAACAGGAAAATGTGATGCTGGTGAATTACAGGAAGAGGCCCCTGCAGGTGAAACTCATCGACTTTGGTTTGGCCATACCTGCAGAGGAGGCTGCAGTGGGCACGAAGTTCCAAATCGAGTGCTACAGGTACGTCTCAAAAAGTAGAGAAAAGACATAACGGGGAATACAGTGGTGGGACATACAGGGATGGACTTGGGATATTTAAAGATGGCGTATTTTGCTTTTATGGGCTTTTAACCGCTTACACATAACATATTTAGATCACCATGTTACCTTTTATTGTTTTAAA
Organism: Boleophthalmus pectinirostris; assembly: GCF_026225935.1. NCBI lineage: Eukaryota > Metazoa > Chordata > Actinopteri > Gobiiformes > Gobiidae > Boleophthalmus > Boleophthalmus pectinirostris. Next base: position 15,755,306 of record NW_026570994.1, read on the forward strand.
AATGCTATATTTGCCAAAAAAAACATCACACGTTTTGTATCCTGTTTTTTTTTTTTTTTTTTTTTTACTTTAAAAACCAAAACAAACAAAAAAAAAACATTAAATTAGTAAAGACTACTTGTAGAGTTTGAAAAAGCCTTTATAAACTTTGGAAGTTCATTTGCTCAAGTGTTTAACATGAGACTGACATCCACCTGCATCTTCACTATTCACTGCCTGATCTTGAATTATTTATTCATTTTCGAATTAGACAGGAAGTAGTGATGTTAACAGTTAGCGAGCAGTTTGCCAATCTGCAAAATTAGAATATTAATTATATCATCTGTAATTCAGACTAGACGTTCACGTTTTCAACTAAGACCCTGACAGCACATTTTAGCCCATTCCTGATGAAATTCTAAAAAAAATGTTTGAATATCAAGAATGATCAAAATAAAACATATGCTATAGAGATACTGGAGACAACCCTGAATAACATTGTGATGTTAATGTCTCTCTCCTCTCCACTCTCCAGACCCCCTGAAATCATTCTGGGTTTGCCTTGGAACGAGGCCGTGGACGTGTGGTGCCTGGGGACCATGTTTGCCGAGCTGTGGTTAAGAATTTATTTATTCCCCGACAACACTGAATATGACACGGTAAGTCAAGCGTAGATCATGAAAAACTTTTTTCTTTTTTTTGAATTTGACATACATATTAAAGATGCACTGCGTAACTTTTCTGGTGGAGGCTCTGATACCTGATCGTCTCCATGAGATTGGCATTGTTTTGTCTGAAATATTCCACAAAATAGCATTTCAATTAATCTATCTTCCTGGAGACAAGCCGTAGTTAGTTACCTGACCAGCCAGTCTCTTCTAGGCATAACGAAAACCCACATATCATGACATTGTATCGTCAAAAGTCTCACAATAATAGCGGAGGCCCTCACAATATATCGAACATTTGACTGGCAGTGTACGTTTAATACTTTAAGTTTAATACTGTGAAATATACCCGGGTTAACAATAACTTCTCCATGGTACCGGACCCTCCAGAAATGTTACCTAGTGCACCTTTAAGTCTTGTGTAACAAACGTGTGCTTCTTTTGATACAGTTGAGAAATATGATCAAAGTCTTCGGCGCACCTCCTGATCACGTGCTCAGTCAGGGGCTCACGACTCAGACATTCTTCCACCGGGTCGGCAACAGATGGGTCCTCAAAGTAAACATTTCTTCTAGTTAGATTCATTCTTTTATGTCACAAATGTAAAAATTATAAACTTCTCAATTGCTGTTTTCAGACTTGTGAAGAGATGGAGGATTTTTACAAACAGGAGTGTAAGACCCACTTCACAGAGAGCTTCAGCTCCCTCCACCATCTGCTCCAGGTAAACACTGTCTTTGACCGAAACAACGATTTCATATATATGTGTGTGTGTGTGTGTGTGTGTGTATATACACACACACACACACACACACACACACATATATATATACCGATACACACCGATATGTGTGTATTTATACGTGAGAAGGCAGATTCGAGGTCCTGTATTATATTTTAAGACATGTTAGAATGTTATTTCCTCCTCAAAAACATCCCTGAAGTTGTGTTTTCTTTTATTTATACGTGTCCAAATGTCCTCAAAATGCTCTGTTCCACATTGTGATGTCATAAAGTGGTAGTTTTCAAGTTGAGTTCAGTACAGACGGGCAATTCCAGGGCTGAAATCATCCAAATAATTCTAGTGAAGGTGTATAGGGTTTAAAAACACACATCGTAAATTTACAAAGCGTTAAAATGTGTGTTAAAATGAATGAAAGAAGAAAAAAACTGTGACACAAAACACAACTCCAGGTTTGTTTTTGATGAGGAAACAACATTATAACATCAGAAAATTTTGTAATATGGGCCTTTGAACATATGATTCACTCCCAAATCTGTAGCTGAATCACACCACAAATTCTCTTTGGTTATGGTCCATATAAATCTTCATAACTCCAATAAAATATTTAGTCAACTAATGTAAACACTGTAAATACTGATGTGTTCCTGATTTGTTTGTAGGAATATTATTCTCCCAGATCTCGCCTGAATCTCGCCCAGGACATCGAGAGAGCCACAGACCTGCTCGCTCAGATGTTGAAGATGGAAGTGTCTGCTCGGATAACTCCCTCACAAATCCTCCAACATCCATTCATAAGCCCTAAATTGTTTGTTTTTAGATCACCACTGTTAGGTTTATCTAGACATTCAAAACAAGAAGAAAGACAAGAGATTAATTCAGTTTTTCTCATGAGGAGAACGGGCAGAGAGTGCGCATCAAAACCAACAGTCTCCACACGTTCTGATGACTCAAGGCCGCTCTCCTCCTTTTATTTCATTAGGAGGCCCTAGTTACAGACACATGATTCTCAAAGGGAAGGGGGATCAGCAAAGACATAATAAGAAACTGATGCAGGTTCAAACACATGATTAACAATCAGGAGGTGCCGTAGGTATAGACAAACACCATCATAACTCTTGCATGTGTGACAGTGGGAGTTGGTTTCACGTGAGGGGTCATCTCAAGGTTCACAAGAACGATAGGTCACTGCACACAGGTGTTAAACACAGAGAGGTTATTCATATTCATACAAATGATTGGTACATTCTAAATCAAAGAATTGTAGTACATAAATGGTTAACTCATAGGTCTAGATTAACACACAAGCATTTAGCAAATATGGGATAATAGAATTATTCTGACAACCACTGTTCAAACTTTCTTTTCACTTCTCAAGTTTAAAGTGTACTATGTAACTTTTCTACTTGTCTCCCTGGAGATGTTTTTGCTTTAATTGCACTGCAGAGATCAAATAGTACAGTTTCTCTGTATTGTTAACACAAATTAATGAATAGTGGACAGCGCTCTGAAAGGGGAGTGACTTAGAAGGGACTCGGGGTCAACAATGAAAATGAAAACAATTTGTTTTCACACACAATGAAACAACTGAAAAAAAAGAGTCTATGGCAAAAGTACAGAAGTGTAACTATATTTGTGTGTTTGTTTACAGTCGCGTGAGAAAAGAAGAGCCACAGGAGCAGCCTGACCTGGTCCCACAGACGCCTGTGAGGGAACCTGTGGTCACCGTAGTCAAACCGGCCTCTCCAGAAAACACCATTCCCTTTAAAGAGGAGGAACAACAGACAGACGGGTGAGTACTCATTTTTTAAGGGGTCCATATTACGCTGTTT
>NW_026570994.1:15759789-15822289 GCF_026225935.1 Boleophthalmus pectinirostris
TAAATACAGAACAGAGGGACTCAAAATGGCTGTGAAACTGGGGTTTAACAAATGCTGGATTAAGGAGTCTATTGTGATCTGGAAATGCGCCTCTAGGAGAGTGACTCTCCTGGAGAAGTCAGGCTGCATATGGTGTTGTTTCCCTATGCAGGTAGAAGAACAACACCAAAATCTGTGTAAATCAGCCATATAGTTGGGGAGCCAAAGTCTCAAAAGCTCTAGAAAATGGGTTGAACCTGACATCGCCTGCCATACTTTTTATTTGTGTTTTCATCCACCCGCCCGCCGGCGGGCGATTTTCCAGGTTGTTTTTTTCCATAAAATAATTCCATGTGGGGAAATAATCCAGAAAATCCTCATCTGTATGAATGGATGAAAGCGTGAATAAAAAGATATGTTGCCTTTCCGAGCCTTCTCCCTCTCTGAGTTCCGTTTCTCTTGTTTTCCTCACACTCTTAGCTTTAAAATGAGACCCTCCCCGCTGTTGTCGGTGCCGGGGTTTAGCTGGGACAAGCCGCTGAAGAAGCTAACGCACCCATATACTTTCTGGCTTTACGCACGCGTCATCAGTTTGTTTACGGGAAATCTCTTCAGTCATTGGATCTTCCAGAAAGTGATTGACATATTGTTTTAGCCTATCACCAGAGCTTTCAAACGGTGGGTGGGACATCCAGATGGACTTTGAAACGGACGCGGTGTTTACAGGCGCCACAGAGAGGGACACAAGAAGCGGTGCGGGAGGGCCATATTGGGCAGATCTGCTACTTGGAGGACAATTTTGGCTACTTTTAGGTTTTTTTTCTCGAGAAAACATGCCTAAAGCTCAGAAGAATTAGTATTATAATAATAACAATTATTATTATATTATTATTATTATTATTTTGGCACAAATTTGGCAATCTTGTGCTGAATTGTCATTTTGTTTACACAAAGGCTCACAGCATCAAAACCCTTTGTCCTAGAGATCTGAAATTCTACACAGTTGTTGCCAACAACTTGAACAATGAGTGTAGTGAGTCACAAATGCCTAGCATGAAGTATGACCAAGCTAAGGCCTTTATTTTTTTCAATTGTTTTTTCGAGGGCAAAAAAATAAAAATTTTTATTGACTGTACTGTAGGTTAGGCAGCACTCACAGTCTTCATGTACATATCTGCAGAAACTAGAAGGCCTAAGCTTTAAAATGATGCCTCACACAAGCATGTGGGTTCTAAGGTTTTCTTTTAATAAGCTATGGCACTTGGGTATGTAGTGCTATTGTGCACACACCAAAATAGGTGGATGGTAACAGGTTAACTGTGACCCTGAGGACCAATAATTGGAGGGTCTGCTCTTCCGGAAATATCGTGAAAAAAAATTGTGGCCATTTTAGTGTAGGTAACCTTCATTTTGTGATAGAAAATTTTGAAAAATTAAAAATTTCCTCAAATCCTCAGTGAATTGGTTAAGCTGTCTACAAATACATTCCAGATGCAAAGAACACATGTGGTGACAACATTCAGTGAAAAAAAATATTCATAAAACACATTTCTACATGATTTTGGCTCAATTTAATGCCAAAAAATAAGGCATTTTTTCACTTTTTTCCAATATTTTCATCTTTACCTCATTGGCAATCAACTATTCCCCCAAGTTTTGACATCAGCCAATATGCCATTCTTTTCTTCAAACAGTATAGTCATTCTACAGAAAAAAATATAAAAATCCAACCAAAATCAATGGATCTGTGATGATTTCTTTACCATCAACAGGCCCAGAACCTCAATAGAATGTTAGGCTCCTCTCAACATTCCATAAGACACACTGGCTATTTAGCATGGTTGTTAATGTCCACATTAACATCAAGGCCTAGGCATCTTTTAAATAATAATAATAATGATAATAATAATAATAAATATAGCCGCAAGCGGCAATGATTGGCCCTCGCGAGTGCTTAAGCCGCGCTCCGCAAATGCCGCGCTCCACAAACGCTGCGCTCCGCAAAGCCGCACCTCACACTGACCCCAATAAGCCTAAGCTTAAACCTTACCCTAATCGTATCCTAACCATAGCCCCAACCCTAACCCTATAACTCTTAATCCAACCCTGCAATTTTCAAAATTTGGCAAAAAAAAAAAAATCCAAGATGGCGGACTTCCGGTTTGTAAATGGGCGTGGTCAGAATATACATTTTTGTTCTTATTGCCATGATGCATCTGGCTACCAAATTTGGTTTGGCTACGCCAACGTTTGTGTAAGGACGTCCCATTGGCAAGGATACAATTTTGGCTTGTTGCCCTGGCAACACAATATAAATGGGATGTGAGCATCATTGAGTTTTTTAATCGAGACTATGTCACAAATGTGGGTACCAAATGTTGTATATCTGTGACAAATAAAACCTTATTTTTACATACAAATTTTCTAGGGGGCGCTATTGCACCCATTTTTGTATTTTCTTACATCAGTCTGTTCATGGTCGGGGTGTGAACCCACGATTAAAATTTGAGTGAAATCGGCCAAAGTTTGTGCAAAACGCTAGGAGGCGCTATTGCACCCATTTTTGTATTTTCTTACATCAATCTGTTCAGGGTTGAGGTGAGAACTCAGGATTAAAATTTGAGTGAAATTGGCCAAAGTTTGTGCAAATTGTCAGTCGTCGAAGTTTGATGGTGAGCCCGAAAAACGAACCCGAAATTTGCCTTGTTGCCACGGCAACACCGTTTGACCTTTTAAAAAGCTTTTAACAACTTTTAATGTCCCACTTGTCTAGATGATACAGAATGATTCTGTTTGGGTCAAACGCCCGAGGACGAGCTCGTTCAAATGCAAGGACAGGTCGCACCATCAATCCAATATGGACGACTTCCTGTTGGTTGCCTAGCAACCGCGTAATATACTTTTTTGTTCCTATTCCCATGATGCATCTGTGTACCAAATTTGGTTTGGCTACACCAAAGTTGTTGTTGGGCCTATTGGCAAGGGCAGATGTTTAGTCTGTCACCATGGCAACACGATGGGAAATGGCATGGGGTCGTCATTGACTTTTTTGATCAAGACCATGTCATGAATCTGTGTACCAAATTTTATATGTCTACGACAAAGTAAAAGTTTGCACTACCATGCAATTTCCCTAAGGGGCGCTATTGCGCCCATTTGAGATTTTCTTATATAAATGTGTTCAGGGTCGGGGTGTCAATGAACGATTCAAATTTGAGTGAAATCGGCCAAAGTTTTGTGCCAGAATTTGTAGATTTTATCAATGGAGAGTTTATGTCATCGCTATGGCAACACCATAAAAAATATGACATGGGTGTCATTGACTTTTGGATCAGGATGCCAAAATGGAATTTTGTGCAAAATTTCAGAAATTTTTGAGCAACTATTTGGGAGCAAATGAATTTTTTCCATATTAAATTTTGTTTCAATCTATAGGGGGCGCTAATGCACCAAATTCACAATTTTCACATGAAGTAGCTTCAGGGCAGAGAGTTTAACAAATGTTTCAAATGTCATTGAAATCGGAGTTTGTTTTCAGCAAATGGGAGCAATTTGTAAATGTCCAAAATTGTGAGCATTTTTTGTTGCTTCACTGCTCAGAGATCGTAAGACGTGTGTGAACAATTTGGATAACTTTTATTGTTCTACGTCTTGAGATGATGTGGACCAAATTTGAGCTCGTTCGGGTGAACGCCCTCGGAGGAGTTCGTAACAGCTTAGCAAACTTTAAGCCAATATTGCTGCCCCCTAGTGGAGCACACGGTGTTGGCGTAATAATATTTTTTCCTTGTCTTGACATGATTGACTTCTGTGTCAAATTTCATGATTGTACGTGCAAGTTTTTTTTTGTGTCATTCGTATTCCCTAATGCATTTTTGAGTCATTTGGAAAATGGAAATAGCCAAAACGTAGGGAAGCGCGAGTTTTACCAGATGGCAAAATTTCAGGACTTTTCGTCATTGTTTAGTGGGTGAAAAATGGGTGAGTTGGTTAGGAGAAAAATAATAAGAAAGAATAATATTCCGGTACGAGAACAATGTTCCGCTTTTTTTTGGCCGACAAACTATACGTTTTCGGAAACCTCAGGCGCATTGCTACGTGATGGCGAGGGTTCCTGGTCACTACGGGCGAGTCACGTCGCGCCATTCCATTTTTTGGCCACTTGGCGTTTCGCTGTGCGAAACTAATAGGCCCTTCGCCGGCCTGTCGGCGCTCGGGCCTAAATATTCTCCTTCGAGAACAATGTTCCGCTTTTTTTTGGCCGACAAACTATACGTTTTCGGAAACCTCAGGCGCATTGCTACGTGATGGCGAGGGTCCCTGGTCACTACGGGCGAGTCACGTCGCGCCATTCCATTTTTTGGCCACTTGGCGTTTCGCTGTGCGAAACTAATAGGCCCTTCGCCGGCCTGTCGGCGCTCGGGCCTAAAAATAAAATAATAATAATTCGAGCAAAAACAATATATCCGAAAACTTTAGAACAACATATTATACATTTTTTGAAAGCTCTCGACCTTCCCCACGTCACCGTGGGGTCATTGGTGAGTGACGGACGCGTCTGGACCATCTCGTGGAGGTCACCCATCGCCTTCCATTGACTTCCATTCATTTTAGCAGTAGTAAATATGGCTCAGGCCTTGGGCGTGGGTTACTGGGATACTGCTGTTCGTGCCGGGGGCGACCGTGGACATAGTTGCATGTCGTCTTGTCACATTCGGACATGCGCACGTCCCTTCCCATTCGCTCCGCTGAGCGGAAGCAATAGGCCCTACGCCCAGTCGGGGCTCGGGCCTAAATATTCCGGTACGAGAACAATGTTCCGCTTTTTTTGGCCGACAAACTATACATTTTCGGAAACCTCAGGCGCATTGCTACGTGATGGCGAGGGTCCCTGGTCACTACGGGCGAGTCACGTCGCGCCATGCCATTTTTCGGCCACTTGGGCGTTTCGCTGTGCGAAACTAATAGGCCCTTCGCCGGCCTGTCGGCGCTCGGGCCTAATAATACTACTACTACTGCTACTGCTACTATTACTACTACTACTACTACTACTACTACTACTACTACTACTACTACTATAATAATAATAATAATAATAATAATACTACTGCTACTACTACGACTACTACTACTACTACTACTAATAATACTACTACTACTACTACTACTAATAACTACTACTACTACTACTACTACTACTACTACTACTAATAATAATAATAATAATAATAATAATAATACTACGACTACTACTACTAATACTATTACTACTACTACTACTACTACTACTACTACTATAATAATAATAATAATATTCGTCTATGTTCTTGGGCTGCTCCTTCTCCTCCAGTGCACCCGTCTAGTCACTGATGTGCGAAGTTCTCGTCCTTTTATAGGTTATTTCAGCAAGAATTGCCAAAATTATTGACCTGCGAAATGATGTCAAATTTTTGGGGACATGTTGTATAACTTCTTTTACCTGAGATAAGTAATAGTTTAGCGCTTCAGTGGTTGATTCTGTAAAAATCCGTGCTGTTTCTCAGTCCTTTATGTTGTTTTTTCTCCTTTTTTTATGTGTAAGCAGCCGTGTTTGTTTTGGATGAGAACAGAGCATTTGTCTCTATTAAATATAAAATCTAAAAGTCTTTATACATTCTGTGAAAATCTGAGGTTATTTCAACAAGAATTGCCAAATGCGAAATGATGTCAGATTTTTGGGACACCATGTATATTTTGTTCTGAATGTAACGAGAATTTTCAAGAGAAGACTTCCGCATTTGAGAGACACAAATGAGCGGCTGTGGTTGGATTGCACCAAGTTTGGACAGAGGATTTTCACGCTCTATGGTCCAGTTTCAGTCTCATCTGGATTCAAACAGAAAGCAGAAGGGACTGGCCGGTCAGGCAAATAAAAAAATACAATTGCCCGTGAAAAAACAAGTAGATTTGTAATGTTTCTTTCCCCCTGAGTGTACCGCAGTGTTTTGCTCGTGTACCTTGCTGAGCGGCAGCTGGGAGAGCCAGGTGTTGTGCAGCAGGTGCTTCCTCTGTGAGGGGGGGGCGTCTCGGACCTTCAGGTACAGCTGGTGAGCCTGGAGTCCACACGTCTGACACACGCCCTGCTCCACCTCCAGCACACGAGACCTCATGAAGCTCTGACTGGAACGAAGCTGGAAGTCCTCCTGACACCTGACGGACAGACACACAAGAAGACAAGATTGTACTTTTAAACTTTTGTACTTTTAAAGGTGCATTGTGTAACTTTTCGGGTGGAGGGTCCATCAAACACGGACCCTGCAGACAAAACATACTTTGCCTGGAATATTTCACAGTATGGCATTAAACCTTTCCATCTTCATCGAGATGAGATGAGACCAGACCAAGACTGAGACCAGTAACAGGACCAGGACTGGGACCAAGACTGAGGCTGGGACCAGACCAGGGCCAGACCATGATTCAGACCAGAACTGAGGCCGGGACCAGTCCAGGACCAGACCAGGACTAGACCGTGATTGAGACAAGAACTGAGACTGGGACTGAGACCGGGACTGAGACCAGAACTGAGGCTAGGACCAGACCAGGACCAGACCAGGACTAGACCGTGATTGAGACCAGAACTGAGGACCAGGACTGAGACAGATCAGACCAGACTGAGAGCAGGACTGAGACCAGACCAGGGCCATGATTCAGACCAGAACAGGCCGGGACCAGTCCAGGACCAGACCAGGACTAGACCGTGATTGAGACAAGAACTGAGACTGGGACTGAGACCAGGACTGAGACCAGAACTGAGGCCGGGACCAGACCAGGACCAGACCATGATTCAGACCAGAACTGAGGCCGGGACCAGTCCAGGACCAGACCAGGACTAGACCGTGATTGAGACAAGAACTGAGACTGGGACTGAGACCAGGACTGAGACCAGAACTGAGGCTGGGACCAGATCAGGACCAGACCAGGACTAGACCGTGATTGAGACCAGAACTGAGGACCAGGACTGAGACCAGGATCAGACCAGGACTGAGAGCAGGACTGAGGCCAGGACCAGACCAGGGCCAGACTGTGATTGAGACCAGAACTGAGACCGGGACTGAGACCAGGATCAGACCAGGACTGAGAGCAGGACTGAGGCCGGGACCAGACCAGGGCCAGACCGTGATTGAGACCAGAACTGAGACCGGGACTGAGACCAGGATCAGACCAGGACTGAGAGCAGGACTGAGGCCGGGACCAGACCAGGGCCAGACCGTGATTGAGACCAGAACTGAGGACCAGGACTGAGACCAGGATCAGACCAGGACTGAGAGCAGGACTGAGGCCGGGACCAGACCAGGGCCAGACCGTGATTGAGACCGGGAGTGAGAAAGGGATGGAGAGCGGGACCAGACCGGGACCAGATTGGAATGAGACTGGGCCCAAACCAGGACAGAAAACAGTTTAGTCCTGGTTTAGACCTGTTTTAGTCCTGGTTCAGTCCGGCATTGCAGTTTAAGCCACGTAAATGACCGTTATCCATTTTTTAATTTTGGTTTTGGAGACAAATAATGAAGAAAACTGTTTTTTATTTTTAGTTTTATTTAGAAAAACGAATGAACGAATGATACACGGATTTTAAAGACAAATGTTTCTTTAAGATGTATTTACTATTGGGTTTCATTTGCAGGCTACATTTTGGTGATGATGTAATCTCAAATGTTTCAGAAAAGTTTCACTGACAAAATCTGTGAAACTCAAATCCACACATGTCGAACATGATCATTACAAACATGTGAAAGTTTGCGGAGCTGCTCATTACACGTCCTGACCTCAGCACTGCTGCACAGAGACCCACACGACTGCACCTCCTCTGTACTTCTCTAAAATCTACTTTACTTTTACTTTGGGGAACAGACTTTTTAGTTTTTATGAATCAGTTCTCCTCTTTTAGTCGTAATAATAACTGTAATACCAAACTATGGCAAGTAATAGTAGTAGCTGTCATAGTAGTAGTAGTAGAAGTAGAAGTAGTAGTAGAAGAACAGGTAGTAGACGTAGTAGTAGAAGTAGTAGTAGTAGTAGCAGAAGAAGAAGCAGTACTAGTAGTAGTAGAGGTAGTAGCAGTAGTACTAGTAGTAGCAGAAGAAACAGTAGTAGTAGTAGTAGTAGTAGTAGTAGTAGTAGTAGTAGTAGTAGTAGTTGAAGAACAGGTAGTAGACGTAGTAGTAGTAGTAGTAGTAGTAGTAGTAGTAGTAGTAGTAGTAGTAGTATAGTAGTAGCAGAAGAAGAAGCGGTAGTAGTAGTAGTACCAGTAGTAGCAGAAGAAACAGTAGTAGTAGTAGTAGTAGTAGAAGAACAGGTAGTAGACGTAGTAGTAGAAGTAGTAGTAGAAGGGGTAGTAGTAGTAGTAGTAGTAGTAGTAGTAGTAGAAGAGTAATAGTAGTAGTAGTAACAGAAGTAGTAGTAGAAGAGAGCAGTACTAGTAGTAGTAGAGTAGTAGCAGTAGTACTAGTAGTAGCAGAAGAAACAGTAGTAGTAGTAGTAGTAGTAGTAGTAGTAGTAACAGGTAGTAGTAGTAGTAGAAGTAGTAGTAGTAGTAGCAGAAGAAAGCGGTAGTAGTAGTAGTAGTAGTAAGTAGCAGAAGTAAGTAGTAGTAGTAGTAGTAGAAGTAGTAGTAGAAGGGGTAATAGTAGTAGTAGTAGAAGTAGTAGTAGTAGAAGAAGAGGTAGTAATTAGTAAGTAGTAGTAGTAGTAGAAGAAGTAGTAGTAGTAGTAGTAGTAGTAGTAGTAGAAGAAGTAGCAATAATAGTAGTAGTAGAAGTAGAAGAAGCAGTAGTAGTAGTAGTAAAAGTAGTAGTAGTACTCATACTAGCAGTAGTAGGAGTAGCAGTAATAGCAACAGCAGCAGTAGTAATGGCTTTTGTAGTAGTAGTCGAAGTAAAAGTAGTAGTTGTCGTAGTAGCAGTAATGATAGTAGTCGAGCTAGTAGTCGTAGTAAAACTAATAGTAGTAGCAGTGACTGTAGCAGTAGTGGTGGAAGAACAAGCAGTAGTAGTAGTAGAAGAAGAAGTAGTAGTAGTAGTAGTTGCAGTATTGTGGTTAGTATTATTGTTAGTAAAGTAAATTTGGTGTATTTTGTTTCTTCTCACCTCGTTTTAAATTTTAATCGGGAGCGGAAACTACAAGGTTAAACAATCTCACTTCTTTGTAATTAGACCTTATGTAAAAAAAAACTCTTTAAAAATTTCATGAACCAAATTATAAAGGCCTTTTTTTCTAATGTTTTGATTTTGACTCCTCCCTGGTTTAGATCTGCGCTCACCCTGACAGACTGACCTGGATTTGAGACTTTAAAAACACTTGAGTAAATTGTTTTTTTTTCCTTCAGTGGAGCCAAAGGGACGGGGTTTTAGAGTACTACACATTACAATATTACAAGGTCTTTTGTATTCTGCCCGTGGAGCTAATTAGAAAAAGGATATGGGTTCAAATACAGAGAATTAATAACAGCTCTTTATTTTGTTAGTGGGAGATCTAGTCTAGTCTAAAAGTTGACACGTTACAAAGCCGAAAATGAGTAAGAATTGGACCAATATGTCGGAAATCAGGAAGACGTCTGTAAATATGCGATGTCAACTTCCGCCGGGCTCGTGTTCGCGGTAGTAAGTCTGACAAAATCTAGAAAAAAATTAGAAAATGTCCCAGTTTTCTTCATCTCCATGTCATTGTAGCCAGAAGTGGGGACTTGCAAGGCAGGACTTGGACCCGAGTCAGATTTGAGTCACTATTTTTAAGACTTGAGACTTGACTTGGACTTGAAGGTCAGTGACTTGGGACTTGACTCGGACTTAAGGACTGTGACTTGAGAAGACTCGATGCTTCTCCTAAAAAATATGTGTTTTTATAAAAGTTGATAAATGCAGTGCTGAATTTTACAGGAACAAACTGGAACATGTCGCTCCCACTTCTCTGTTTGTTACTTTGGATGGAACTGAAGTATTTTGATGTGGTATCATCAAATGTACTACAGTAATTAACAGTACAATACAGTAAAACAGAGGGAACTACAGAGAACGTGATGCTTCCATTTCAGCGCAAACTACATGACAAACTGTTATTTAGCACTTTTAAATCTGAATTCTTTCCATTTACCATTCATACTAGACGGTTTGCGTGAACCCCAGAAGTTGTAGACCGCGCACCGGCCAATCAGCGAGGAGCTGAACCAACCCGAGCTGCGATAGTAGACTGCGTACGCTATCCTCCTTTGGAATACAAACTTTGCATTTTTATCGCACCTTTAATTCACAAGTTCACCTCATAAAAACAGAATACCGGCTTGAACATCCCACTGGCTTGAAAGTCCTGGCTCGAACGTCCCATCCTCCCTCTAGGCGCCCCCTTCTCTCGGGGGGCACACGGGTAACTGCTGTGCCCGGGAGACGGGGGACGTTCTCGATGGCCTTTAGTATGTGAAGTCTATATCAAAAGAAAATTAAATGTGAATGTAGTGAGACCAAATGTCGGGCCTTGTTTATGTCGTTTTACCGATCTTCCCGAACTGAGGCGGTGTGACGAGTGAATACACATGAGAAATTGACAGACTATACATAAAATGTGCGCCTCACTTGTGTACTATTCCTGAGGAGTAGTCTGACACACTGTATTTACTCTACTTGTATGTGTTTGAGACCACTAGTTTTTGCATGTTTTGTTTGTAAGTATGAATAAATGTGTTGAGACATACTGTAACTTGTGTGTGTAATTCATACAATATATATATATAATATATATTATTTTTTATTTATATGTATGTAGATTAACTAACTTAGTCTGATAAAGGGTACAATTCAGACGGACTTTCCAGCTGAATTCCCAGAAATGACAGTTATAATTGACAGACATATTCACTCTCTGCTTTGTTTGCTGTTGTGCAGGCAATTACTTGGACACCACTGAGCATTTCGGAGCATTACATACATCTGGACCAAATAGCAGCGACTGGTTAAATAAAAAAAAAACCTGCCAAACGTCAGAGCGAACGAATCCTAATGCTGCGAGGTCAGATGGTTTCCACAAAGTGAAACCGGCTACCACAGTACGGCATTAAAACACAACGTCTCCATGGGGACAAGTGCTTGGTGCTACAGGGACAAGTAGTTATTTGTCTGATCTGTGGAGAGCAAGCCCACTCACAGTACTCAAGTATCTTTGTCCAACAGAAACACAAATAATGGAAAACAATGCTAGATATATATAGCCAAGCAGGTGGAGGACCCTTCTCTGCACAGTTCCACAGTGCACCTTCAGTTTTACAGTGCAGGTTTCATATTAAACAGGTGGTCATATTGTTTTGCTTGGTGGTGATAATGAAGTAAACAGTTATAAGAATGTGAAAACAGTGAAGTGTGATCCGGGGCTGTGATCCGTGTGCACACAGCTCCGGCTCCGAAGGCAAACTCTGCAGAGACACACTGTGAGCTCAACACTACTGTATACTATCAACTTATTTGAGTTTGTCTTTGGGTGTCTGTGCTCTCCGCGCCCGCCTGCTCAAAGTGAAGTTTTAATATTTTAGGTGCCAGATGGGTGGGCTTTGGTTCAGAACACAGCGGGTACAACCACGCACGCACACTATTTTGAGATGCTAAAAAAATCCTCTCATCTCCAGCTTAAATAACATTGTTGGGTACAGGAAGTAAAGAGAAAGAGCCAAAGGAGCCTATAAATACATGATTTAAATATTTAATCACGTAACCATGCATATATAAGTACATTTGTCGGTCTGTATGGCTTTGTAATTTTTTCAAATCTCTGTTATGATGTCGTTTCCTCATCAAAAACATACCTGGAGTTGTGTTGTGTTTTGTTCTACTATGCTACACTAAAAAATGTGCATTAACTTGCGTCCATGGAGATTATTGCCTTACCTGTAATGTCCCACAGTATGGCATTTAACTTATGTACATCCATGGAGACAAGGAGGCGACACAACAGGGCAAAGTTACATCACGCTTAAGTCAGATCTGTGGACCTGCTGATATTAAGAGCTCATTTTTGACCGATAAAAACATCTTTAATTGACTAAATGTAAGACAGACAATTTTAATGACATATTGTGGGACATTTCGGGCAAAGAAATGACAGTCAAGCAGGTGACAGGCATTCTAACCCATTAGTCTAGCCTACACAAATGGTCAAATCCAAGCCCAAGTTTCCGTTATGAGGGAGAGAGTTAAAGAGGCTGGAAGAAGTGATGGTAATGATGAAAATATGAAATAGTTGAAGCCCTATGTAACTAAGGCCTGTCATGATTATTGCTATATCAACTTAAGGGGACAGTCCGGAATTTTGGACATAGGACCTCATTTCCTAGTGAGCCAGAGTGTTGGAGACATGTGGAGACACTTTTTAAAATATTCCATCCAGTCCTTGTATTTGCAGAGGTCGCTGGTGCTAGGCTAGTGCATGTCAATGGCCATAGTTATCCTGTCACTAAAAACAGTCTTACCCACTCCACAAAAACACCCGAAGCAAAATCTATTATTACACCAGACTGTCGATGTGAATGTCTGTGTTGATAGAATAATGTTTGAAATAAAACTAACCTTGCATCACATGAATCATCGCATGCTGAGGGACTATTTTCTCATATATCAGTCCGCTGCTGCCGAGCTTTCTATCAGGAAGTACAACTCGCTGCTGCTGCTCAGACATAAATCCTTCAAATGCAAGGTTGGTTGTACTTCTAAAATTAGACATTTACACCCACAGTCTGGTGTAATAATAGTTTTGTTTTGTGTGTTTGTGGAGTGGGTAAGACTGTTTTTAGTGGCAGGATAACTATGGCCATTGACATGCACTAGCCTAGCACCAGCGACCTCTGCAAATACAAGGACTGGATGGAATATTTTAAAAAGTGTCTCCACACGTCTCCAACACTCTGGCTCACTAGGAAATGAGGCCCTATGTCCAAAATTCCGGACTGTCCTTTTAATAGTGCAATACATGTTAGATGAAACAATATGGTTAATAGTATGGAAATTTTTGTTATTTTTCAGTTCTATAGAAGGTTAAAATATGAACTCTATATATGGCTCAATATTATAAATACAAACTAACTACTTTGTCTGCTATTTATTTATTGTAGCTTATATATTTTTAACAATTGCTTTCAATAATTACGTTTAGACTAGTTTTCGGGGGATGATTTTGCTTTATGGTTTTGGTTTCAATGGTTTGTTTATCATCTATATCCTCAAGATTATGTATTGCATTTCAAAATTGACAGATAGATAGACAGACATATAGATAGATAGACAGATAGATATAATATTTTTGGTGTTGTACAAACTTGTGGGAGCAGAAGCGAGTGTCCCAGGCCCCTCCTGTGGTGGAGCAGGGCTGTTGACAGGACAGACACAGTGGGACCCCTTTGCTGTCCAGGGCCTGGACATACCCCTGCTCACGACGGGGCGAATCCTCCACGGGCTTAGATGGACCCTCCTCACACCTGGAAACAAAAAGAGCAAGAAAATGGACAAAAAATAACACATATTTTTTAGTTTACTGCTAACATTATTCAGACAATATAATGCCAATCTACAGTAAGTCTATAAGTGACAAAGGCTTTATGTAGACAATAAGAAATTATTTGTACATTTGCGTTTCTTGCACTGCTTTTTCCGATATGAATTAGTTCCTCATCTTTTTTTCTTTCTTTTTTTTAGTTTACGGTAACAATATTCAGACGATAGAATGTCAATCTTAACAGAAATGTGTTAGTTGAAGTTTAAAGGTGCATTGTGTAATTTTTCTGGAGGAGAGTTCGTCCAATGTTTTTCTTCGTGGCGATGTCACTTCACAACATAACATTTTACAATAAATGTTACACCCAATATTCAATTTTTGCATATCTTAAAAATAAGATCCACTTTATTCACAATATTACAATATTTATGGCCCACCACAGTAAAACTAAACGAGAAAGGTACTGCAGATGACACCCAAACTTTTATTCAAAGGGTTTCAACGTCCTTTCAATATTTTGAGAACTTTTTCACATTCAAACAATATATAGTTTTTGTTTTAAAACTAATCACTAATCACTGTAGTAAAAGTCAAAATTTTTCATAATTCTCATAGTTATGTTAATGACCTGTGTTCTGCCCCAGTGGAGAATATTTCTGTTTTGAGTTGATCAGTTTTGTCTACTCTGAGCTGCCTTAGCCGCCATATTGTTCTAGACTTTTCAACTTTTGTGCCAGTGTTTTTTCCATGGATCTATTAAAATAACTGGATAGTGTGTTGCGGTTTGTAGCTGCTTCCATTTGGTGTAGTGGCCACTCTCTGGTACTTCAACGGAAAAAACTCCCCCGGGCTTTATTCATAGAGCGCAATGTAATCACAAACTGCTCGTGTTGGGCTGACAGGGCACCTACAACTTTCAAAAATGTCGGATTTGTTGGCGATTTTTACCTATTTTTAGATCATAAACTTTTTCTCAGCTCAAAACTCTTCAGTTGTCTTAAAAAATGCTTTATAATTGTTCGCTCTGGCTCCGCTCTAACTCCTCTCGCTCTGATTGGTCAAAGCGATCATGTGATACACGAGTCTGTGCTTCATGCGTGAGCTTGCGTGCGTTGACATGCGCCCGCGGGACAAAAGACGGGACACTACTGCACGTGCTCGGTCGGCCCAAAGCCACTAGAAGTACTTTGTCGGGCTAAAAGCGAATCTGGAGTCATGCGCCATTGAGTTCGGCCCGTTGACTTGAATGGGCGGCCATTTTGAAACCCCAGTGTTTAGTTTTTTCAGCTGTTCTTTCCAGTGTTTAATTCTTGTAAACTGTCTTTTGGTCCCATGAAAATATCTGTATGTTACTACTGTAATGTTATAACATGTTAAGTCACTCTGTCTGGCACTTTAATTTGTTTTAGAGTTTAAAATTTCTGCTAAAATATAAGAGGCTAATAGCGTTAGCATGTTTATGGAAATTTCCATTCATATAAGCATGAGGCTAATCACTTGTTTTGTTGACTTTGTTGATTTTTCTTAAGTCCAGCTATTGTTATTGTTATGCATATATTCAATTATTAAGCTGCTCTACATTGTTTTATGTCGCTCTGCTTATTCTATGTTTGTTTAAATGTGAAAACATAATTGTAAGACATTTATTTTTAGTATGTTACAGTTTTACTCAAGTTCCAACTCTTCAGTTAACGCCCAAAACAGCAAGAGACCTGGGTGTTTATTCAGGGCAGCCGCGGGGTCTTAAAAGTCTTCAAAAGGTCTTAAATTTCATGCTCCTAAATGAAGGCCTTAGAAAGTCTTAAATTATGTTGTCCAAGTCTTATTTTCTTCACAAAGTTCTTAAATTTCATCATCCGGGCTGCAAATGGAGGGAGGAAAAAAAACAACAACGTGAAATAACGTAACGTGAATGAACGTAACGTTTAATTTGGAGTCTGCGCAAACAATACTTTGGTTTCTGACGCCGGATGGATCGTGAGGAAGTGTCGGTTTAATCCACAGTGGCTCTTAGATTCTAGATGCAGTAGTTGGTTGGTCATTATTCGAATCGGATCTGGTGTTTTTTTCGCCCGCATAATGGGTGCGATGTTGGTCTTAATTTTCATTTAAGTGATCTTAAAAAGGTCTTTAAAAAAGTCTTAAATTTGGGGTAGTCAAACCTGGGGAAACTCTGTTATTGGAGAAACTGTTCGCTGTCTGTAAATCTCGTTCCTAAACACAAGTGGAGGCAGAATAACCTGTATAATTTTAATCTAATATAGTCCTAGTAGCTTGTCTTGTTTTATTCTGCTGTTATGATAATGTGAAGAACATTTTAGTCCAGACAGAAAAGATTTTAAAGCTGCACTGTGTAACTTTCTGCTTATCTCCATGGAAACAGCTGCCATTCAGTTGCCACAGTGCCATTCTGCGGGAACAAATCCATCTCTACGCCACGTTACAAGTCAAATCTACGGACAGGACAGCTTGCTCATATAAGAATAAATACAAGTGAATTAGAAAACATTTGACTTTGCGAAGACCAAATATTACATAATAAAGAACAAAAAAAGAGTGACTCATATAGAAAACAATAACACAGACATTCAAAAGAGTTATTTTTGTTTGTAATTAAAGGGAGATCTTCTGTTGCCAAGGACTCCGGCGTTTGTATCTTTTATAACTGTATTACTTTGAATCATTTCCACTTATTTCACGGTTTATTCGCGTTCCTCAGACTGTGCCTTGACCTGCGCGATGGAGCTGAATGAGTTTTGATATAACGCTTTCAACATCAGCAAAATACACGGGATTCAATAAGAGAGAATCAAATCAGAGCTGGAGAATACTGAGGCTTTCAAATAGGCCCGTGTATTCTGTGTAAAAGGGATATAAGGGATAAAAGCGTTATATTCAAGAACAAAACGTCAGTGTAAATAATTTAATGTTACCAGGAGTGAGTGGGGTTTTAAAGGACCCATACTGCGCTGTTTTCTGATCTATGCTATGGTGTTTTGTCATCATAAACAGACCTGGAGTTGTGTTTTGTTTCGTTCACACATGTTTAACACACAAGTACAAGGGCTGACCACTGGGGGCAGTAGTGAACACAGCTCGATTTTTAAAAAGTGGCTAGAACAAACTGCATTTTTTGGACAATAAGTCACACTTTTTTTCATGGTTTGGGTGTTTTCTGCGACTTATACTCCAGTGCGACTTATACATTAAAATGTTCACACTGACTAGTCTTGTGTGTCAGTATCTGCTGCTCCTGTTCCTCCTGTACCACTGTCACTTCACTCTACTGCGCATGTCTCCTGCAGAAAGAGCCTCTGTCCTGTCTGTATCATGTCAATCGATCGTAACATTACTTCTGTACCACTGAAAATTTAAATAAACGACGACTGAGAAGACTGAACATAAAAGCCCCCAAAAAGAAAATCATATTTTACAGATTACAAGCCCCAAGTAGCGAAATATTCAGCCGAAAACAGTAATCGAGCAGCAGAAAGAAAGTTTGGAGTGAGCGAAAAACTTGTGACACCGGGAGGACGCGCTGTGCAACTTTCCTGGAAGTCACTGGATGGATCGACAAAGCCTGGACTTCAGTGACACCGAAAACATCCTGTCGGGATTCAGAAAGGCCAGAAAAATTCTAACTGGAACTGATGACGACAGCTACACAGAAGAAGAAGCGGCGCTCTGTTTACCTCCGGAGGTCACGGAGTTGCTAAGAAGTGACACCGAGGAAGAAAAAGTATTCAATGGATTTAGTGATTTAGATTAAGATGGAGAGTTTGGTAATATGTTAAATAAATTTTCCTCAAAAAGTGCAACTTATATATGTTTTTTTCTTCTTCATTACGCATTCTTTGGCTAGTGCGACTTATACTCCAGAGTGACTTATAGTCCAAAAAATACAGTAAAAGCTTCCCTCACCTCGTTTTCCAAAAAATGTGATCTAAAACCTGTCGTGGGCGCCTCCATATTTGTTAATTTTTTGCTCTATTTCGTCTGTTTTGGTCAATTCTCAAACTGACTTTTAGCGCCCTCTGGTGGTTGTTAAGGAGAATGCAGCCTTAGACTTTAGAAACACTTGGACGTATAAACCCACTAGGGGTGTAACATTACATGAATTCACGCCGAACCGTTTCAGCACGGGACGTTTGGTTCGGTGAATTCGCCCAATTTGTGTGTGTTTATATTCCGCCACTACATGTGCAGCTACACGGAAGACTCGGCTCTTTCATATTCACGAGGGAACTTGTCCGTGATTCCCGCGGCGCTTTATAGTTAGGGCGGCCGCCTTGACAACAATTGCTCCCTGCCATGAATACATCCCTCAGAACTTCGTGAATCCTCGCAAAACTACGGTTGTCATGCCGCGCTCCTCATGTTCCTCTTTCACCAGCACAGAATCTCCGCTCCTCCAAATTGTTTTTTCTGGCCAAAAATATGAAGATTAAAGTAAGTTTAGAGTAAAACTTCATCCTGGAAGTGGTTGAAGTTTTGCGCTTTTCTTTTTGAAAAATGTAGTTTATTGTTTTTATAGTATTTCATACATTTGTTGCTTATTGGAGAATATTTAATTAACTCATTAGTATTACCGAGCAGCACTTTGCATTTATTTTATTTTTTTAAATTGTTAAACACACAAAAAAACAACAAGCATATGGTTTTCCAATTTGTTCCCATACTGTACAGAAAATGAACCGAACCTTGACCTCAAAACCAAGGTACGTACCGAACCGTGATTTTTGTGTACACCTCTAAAACCTAGTGATGTTTACTACATGAATAAATGAATAAATGAGCTTTTCGACCAATCACAGCGCTCCTTATGCCCCCTCACTCTTTTCTCTAGGTGAAAATGTGGTTGTGAGCGAAGTTTAGTCGTGTTTATCCGTACTTTAAACTCACAAATCTGATTTTTATCGCTTCCTTTCGACGCAGTTTGCTCCTTTAGTGACCCCTTGTGGCCGGTTGGTAGAAACACGCCTCAGCTCTATTGGTATCATGTTAAGGAGCGCTGTCTGTGTGTATTGGGTTGTCTTTCTCATTTTTGGGAGCGTTGCCATGTTTTCTCAGCGGGGCGCCCGGGCTGCAGAGGAGAGGACAGATGGAGCAAATTCTCCTTCATTTGGGTTTTTTACCATTCAAGCTGGGTACCGCGCGCCAACCAGAGGAATCCACTACAGAGAAAGACAACAGCATTGAAACCGAGAAGAAATGAAGGCTAAAAAAAGGGGCTGCTGAGAAAAAAATAGTGAGCACCGGGGGGACAAAAATGGCACCAAAAGTATCCAGATAAATCAAATGTTGGACTTTTTACTGAGAGGTTCAACATGGCAACGTTTCACAAATTTTTAACCTAGATTTTTTATTAATTTTAGTCAATGGTAAAATATATAAGCACGAATCTGTATTGTTAGAAGCTTAGATCTGAACCAGGACTGAGACCGGGACCAGACGGGGACTGAAACCGGGACTGAGACCGGGACTGAGACCGGGACTTAGACCGGGACTTAGACCGGGACTTAGACCGAGACCAGAAGAGGACCAGGACCAGGACGGAGACCGGGACTGAGACCAAGACCAGACCAGGACTGAGACCGGGATTGAGACCAAGACCAGACCAGGACTGAGACCGAGACCAGACGAGGATCAGGACCAGGACCAGGACGGAGACCGGGACTGAGACCAAGACCAGACCAGGACTGAGACCGGGACTGAGACCAAGACCAGACCAGGACTGAGACCGGGACTGAGACCAAGACCAGACCAGGACTGAGACCGGGACTGAGACCGGGACTGAGACCGGGACCAGACCAGGACTGAGACTAGGCCAGGACTGAGATCAAAACCAAACCAGGACTAAGACCGGAACTGAGATCGAGACCGAGGCCGGACCTGGTCTCAGTCATTGTTCGGTCCTGGTTCTGTCCTGGTTTAGACCTGGTTTAGGCCTGGTCCAGTCCTGGTTTAGTCCTGATCCAGTCCTGGTTTTAGTCCTGGTTCAGTTCTGGTTTTGACCTGGTTTAATCCCGGTTCAGTCTTGGTTTAGACCTGGTTTAGTCCTGGTTTTAGTTTAGTTCTGCTTCAGTCCTGTTTCAATCCCGGTCTGGTCCTGGTTTCAGTCCTGGTCACAGTCCTGGTTTCAGTCCTGGCCTGGTCCTGGTCTGATCCGGGTCTCAGTCCTGGTCTCAGTCCTGGTCTCAGTCCGAGAAATAACAAATCATTATCCGTATTTTTCATTTTGTTGTTTTGGAGACAGATAATGAAGAAAATAGTTGTTTTTTCATTTTCTTAATTTAGTTTTTATTTTGGAAAACAAATGAACGAACGACACAGGGATTTCTAAGCAGCTCTTGAGGTCAAACACGTCCAGTATCACAAACAGTATCGAGTGTTTAACCCGTCCATCCACATGTGCGCAGTTATTACATGCATTAAACATAAATCGCAGATATGTTTAGCCGTAATTGAAATTCATGTATGCGTAAAGGAAGTGTGAACAGCGTGAGGCAGATCAGACTTCAAACCCTCTACACGGGCTGGGTAAACGCACACAGCCTGCACATGTTTACAAGAGAAGTCCTTCTAGTGCAGACTAAAACCAAAAACACCAAAAGAGCGGGAGAGGAGAGGGGGAGAAGTCCTGTTCAAATACACGGGGCTTGGCAACGGACGATCTGATGTGTATTAGGAAGTGTGTTAAAATATCGAAAATCAGACGTTAATCGATACTGAATGAGCATCGAAACTATAGTAGATACACATTTGAGCAGGTAAACTAAAACTAAAAAATAAAATATAAACTTGGGCGATATTGAAAGTATTATAATTTATTGATACCTAAATTTGTTTGCTCAGCCCAAATGAATGTGTCAATTTAATGCTGTCATGATTTAAAACTAATAGTGTCTATAATGTTTCTTTTAAAGGTTGTATGGAGGATTTTTTTTTTGTTTGTTTCAAATTGTCAAGGAAAGTTTAAAATACCATTACAGAGATGCAGCAGCCTTGTAATTATGATGACCAAAAAATAAATAAAAAAATACATCAACTGTGGACGTGTTGAGGAAAGATAAACATCAGCCAATAGAAAACGAGGCTCCCTCTTTATCTATTGGCTGTTAGGCTGTTAATCAAACTCTCTAAGTTTCGAGTGTAACTGACTTTAGAGGCTTTTTTAAACTGTAGCTTCCTCGCATTTTGCTCAAAGTTTGTTGCGATGGCGGACGAGAATCAATGACCAGTTCGCCGCAAAAGAAAGTCCGTTTTTGAGGTCGCTGAAAGACGAAGAGAAGGAGAAAAGGAGCAAAGCCAAACTGAGGTGATTCTTGGAGATCTCTTCCAGCGATTGCGCGAATGAAGCAGATGAAGGGTCTAAAAACTGATGTGTCGTCGCTGTATTTCTCTTCCCTTAAAAAATCCTCTATACAACTTTTAACCGCGTGGGAAGATGACGTTTGATTAGTTTCGTTCTGTTGTCACGTGACGCTCATAAAAGAGACCAAGACAAGACGGCAAGTCCGACCGCAAGCGAGTTGATCCCAAAAAAATACTAGTAGTTCTACAATTTAGCAGCATTTTGGGTTCAGGTGCACATTTGTTTATGTTTAACAGAAACTAAACTTAAAACCACAAGGCTCATTTGCATAAACTATAAAGCGCTGATAAAAACAGCTCTTTCCTTGTGCGCTGATGCGGTTCTGGATGTTCTGCTGATGGTGAGTCTGTTCTGTGCGTTTATCGTGTTGGAGATGGTTCATGTGAAACTTGAACAAATGCATAGACCAGATATGTCAAACTCAGGCCTGGGGGTCAAATTTGGCCCTCGATATAATCATATTTGGCCCGTGAGATCATATCAAATATGTATTAGAGCTGCCCGCTGGGTACAGATAGACTATAGAGACATTATTTATTTAAAATGTTGTTATTATTTTATATTCTGCTTGTTCTGGATTCAGTCTTTAAGCAAAACTATCATTAAACATTTATTTTAATAAGAAAAGGTGTAACATTACATATGTCAAAAGAAGATAAACATGCAGATGATGTTGAAATATTTAGTTTGGCTCAGTTTTTAATTTTGACCCTCTGTGAATTTGAGTTTGACATCCTTGGCCTAGAACGTATATCAGTGCGGCTTCGTAGCTCATCAAAGTCAAACAAAAACTTTTTTAATACGGTAATACCATATACGGCGGTAAAATCCTGAGAAGGTTTAACGGTATCAAAATTTGGATACCGAGATTTATATCGTGAAAATATTGTACCATGAGATCGTTGCATTTCTCCATTTCAGATCATATTTGTACAGAGCTAAACTACAGGGTTCGCAGTTTTTATGCAGAATAAGATTTTTTTGTTTGTCGACGAAATTACAGTACAAAAAAATCACAGTCTTAGTGATTCGTGAATTACGACATTTCAAATTACGATTTCAATAGCGTAAATCTTTCAGCCGTAGCGATAATAATAGGCAAGTTTTACGTATACAAGCACACAAATTTGTTTAGGTTAAAAGGTGCGTCACAACTTTTCTGCCCCGCCTCCTGCTTGTCTCCATGGCGATGTCGTTATTTTGCTTCGAATGTTCCAGAATAGGGCATTAAACTTATCTATCCATTGATTTTTTTTAAATTGAGTATCCATGTATCCATCCATTTTTGTGCGATAAAATCATGTGCAAATGAATTTAAGCAAAGCGGATAGGTTTAATGCTATACTGTGGAACATTTTAAGCATCTCCATGGAGACACCCTACCAGAAAAGTTACCTTTAAGTGCTTTTTAGCTGTTAGCGGCGTTCGCATCGCCCCAAACAAAGGCCAATTCCACCGAGGGCCGCATTAATGAGACACTTCACCGCCATTTTGTCCACAAAGACCCGGCTGGTATTTTTTCCCTCTCTCTCGTTCTTTATTTATTTATTTCCTGTGTGTTTGGTTTCCATGGAGACGGAGCCTCCCGGGGTGAGCTGGCTGGCCTCTGCATCTCGGATTGTATTATGGTCTATATTTACTGTACTAACGCACTCAGCGGGGCCTTTGTGCCACTACCCACAAGGCTCGGCAGCGATCTCCATGGAGACGGTGTGAAAGGGGAAGAAGAAGAAGAAGAAGGATGGAGGGAAAAATGGCGGAGATAAAAATACGGAGCGACATTGAAGTAAAGCGGTCTGGAGAGGTTGGGCATCGATCGGCCGGTTTAAACTAGTGACTTCTGAGTGCAGCTATGAAACGCACACAAAAATATATAAATAAAATAAAAAATAAAAATAAAAAATGCCTTTACAATGGGCAGCAGTGGGAAGCAAGTTTCTATTGACCAATCTGCTGGATTTAGTGGGTTACCATAGTGTAAAATGTTCCACAATATGGCATTAATTAAACATATCGATCTCTATTAAATTTATTCCATTCCAATAGTGTAGAATGTTCCACAATATGGCATTAAACATATGTATCTCTATGTAAGTTAGTGGATTCCCAAATTTCAAAATTGGAAAAAATTTAAATCATTTTGTGGATTCTCATAGTGTTAAATGTTACACAGTATGGCATTAATTAAATATATCTATCTCCATTGAATTTTCTGGATTCTCATAGTGTAAAATGTTCCACAGTATGGCATTAAACACGTGTATCTGTGAGACACTCCTCAGATAAATGAGAACTGTATTTAAAAGAGTGGAAACCTTACAATTCAAACAAAGCCTAATGTAATTAATTTTTTTTATTCATCTTTGCAAATGTCACTTGCTTGATGGCCTCCTATGTTATTTTTTATTTTACTTTTATTTAATTTTATAATTGTTCCTCTTTTTTTTTTTTTGGTTGGTCTGAGGATTTATTCTGTTCTACAATACTAATAATTTGTGTATGTAAATATGTGATACATAAAAACAAAAAAAACAAAAAACATGTATCTGTATTTAATTTACTGGATTCCCAAATTTTGAAACAGAAAAAAAAAAATAATAATAAATAAATAAACAATTTAGTGGATTCCCAAAGTGTATAATGTTACACAATATGGCATTAATTAAACATGTCTATACTGAATTTACTGGATTCTCATAGTGTAAAATGTTCCACAGTATGGCATTAAACACATGTATCTGTATGTAATTCACTGAATTCCCAAATTTTGAAATTGAAAAAGAAAAAAATGAAATAATTTATTGGATTCCCATCGTGTTAAATGTTACACAATATGGCATTAATTAAACATATCTATGTCCATTTAATTTACCAAATTCCCTTAGTATAAAATGTTACACAATATGGCATTAAACATATGTATCTCCATTGAATTTGGTGGATTCCCATAGTGAAGAAGGTTCCACAATTGGCATTAAACACGTGTCTCTCTTTGTAATTTAGTGGATTCACAAATTTCTAAATTGGAAATAAAAAAAAAATAATTTAGTGGATTCCCAAGTGTTAAATGTTACACAGTATGCCATTAAACATATTGATCTCTATTTAATTTATTACAGTCCCATAGTGTAAAATGTTACACAGTATGGCTTTATTTAAACATATCTGTCTTGTGGACGCCCATAGTGTAGGAAATATATGTCAAAAGTCTAAAAACAATGAGATAAAGTTTTAAAAATAGCCCGTATCCAAGACATTTTACAAACACAACGGACTCAATATTCATTATGTGTGAACTAAGTAACTGAATAAATAAAAACAAACTACAGAAGTTTTGTCCAAAAGAAAACCCCAGTGCAAACGAGACAAAGATAATGTTGTCCCATGCTCCGAGTCGATCCCTGGTTTCCCACACACTGCTCTAATCATTTATCAATAGCCCACGCTAATCAATAACGAGCCGATGAGCAGCCGTCTCATTACTTTGTCATTTACACAAAATACTACAGAGAAATCCTTTAGTTTAGTCCAGTGTTTGTGTTTGTGAGGCTCAAACTGTGGTTCGGATTTCACTGCTGGTTTAATTTTTCATTATTCGTGGTGGATTTAAAAATAGACAGCTTTGCCCTGGTTCACTGATTGGTTTAGTCCTGGTTTAGTCCTGGTTTAGTCCTGGTTTAGTCCTGGTTTAGTCCTGGTTTAGTCCTGGTTTTAAAGGTGAATTGTATAAATTTTCTGGTGATGAGTCCGTCAAATCCTTTTCTCTGTGCACATGTTGTTGCTTTGTCCAGAATGTTTCACAGTATGGCATTAATAAACCTTTCTATCGTCATGGAGACCAAACCAGACCAAGTTACAGGTCAGATCTGTGCAGAGGCGACCCCGCTCACAGTCAGAATGTTTGTTTTTGTAGGTATTTTTGAGCTTTACAACCACCTGTAATTAAATAAATGTAAAGTAGAGCTGTTTAAAGTCATACCGTGGAACATTCCAGGCAGATTAATGACGTATCCATAGAAACAAGCAGGTGACAGACTCCCCAGCAAAAAAGTTACATAGTGCATCTTTAAAACTACCTCTAAACTACCTTAAAGTGCAGCTTAGTCCTGGTTTATACTCAGTTTTGTCATGGGTAAAACAAACCTGATTTAGTCCTGGTCTAGACTTGGTTTAGATCTGATTTAATCCTGGTTTAGTTCTGACTTTACTGATTAAGACCTGGCAACTTCTCTAGGTGAAAGGCTCTTGTGTCCATGGAGATATTATTGTCTAGAATGTTCCACGGTATGGCATTAACATCTGATCTGAGGTAATCCAATGTTTTCACCTTTTTTCACTGGTTTAGTCCTGGTTTAGATATGTTTTAGACCGAGTTTAGTCCTGTTATAGTCCTGATTTAGACCTAGTTTAGTCCTGTTATAGTCCTGATTTAGACCTAGTTTAGTCCTGTTATAGTCCTGATTTAGACCTAGTTTAGTCCTGTTATAGTCCTGATTTAGACCTAGTTTAGTCCTGTTATAGTCCTGATTTAGACCTAGTTTAGTCCTGTTATAGTCCTGATTTAGACCTAGTTTAGTCCTGTTATAGTCCTGATTTAGACCTAGTTTAGTCCTGTTATAGTCCTGATTTAGACCTAGTTTAGTCCTGTTTATAGTCCTGATTTAGACCTAGTTTAGTCCTAGTTTATACCTGTTATAGTCCTGATTTAGACCTAGTTTAGTCCTGTTATAGTCCTGATTTAGATCTAGTTTAGTCCTGTTATAGTCCTGATTTAGACCTAGTTTAGTCCTGTTATAGTCCTGATTTAGACCTAGTTTAGTCCTGTTATAGTCCTGATTTAGACCTAGTTTAGTCCTGTTATAGTCCTGATTTAGACCTAGTTTAGTCCTGTTATAGTCCTGATTTAGAACTAGTTTAGTCCTGTTATAGTCCTGATTTAGACCTAGTTTAGTCCTGTTATAGTCCTGATTTAGACCTAGTTTAGTCCTGTTATAGTCCTGATTTAGACCTAGTTTAGTCCTGTTATAGTCCTGATTTAGACCTAGTTTAGTCCTGTTATAGTCCTGATTTAGACCTAGTTTAGTCCTGTTATAGTCCTGATTTAGACCTAGTTTAGTCCTGTTATAGTCCTGATTTAGACCTAGTTTAGTCCTGTTATAGTCCTGATTTAGAACTAGTTTAGTCCTGTTATAGTCCTGATTTAGACCTAGTTTAGTCCTGTTATAGTCCTGATTTAGACCTAGTTTAGTCCTGTTATAGTCCTGATTTAGACCTAGTTTAGTCCTGTTATAGTCCTGATTTAGACCTAGTTTAGTCCTGTTATAGTCCTGATTTAGACCTAGTTTAGTCCTGTTATAGTCCTGATTTAGACCTAGTTTAGTCCTGTTTATAGTCCTGATTTAGACCTAGTTTAGTCCTGTTATAGTCCTGATTTAGACCTAGTTTAGTCCTGTTATAGTCCTGATTTAGACCTAGTTTAGTCCTGTTATAGTCCTGATTTAGACCTAGTTTAGTCCTGTTATAGTCCTGATTTTAGACCTAGTTTAGTCCTGTTATAGTCCTGATTTAGACCTAGTTTAGTCCTGTTATAGTCCTGATTTAGACCTAGTTTAGTCCTGTTATAGTCCTGGGTTAGAGCTAGTTAGTCCTTGGTTACCTAGTTTAGTCCTGTTATAGTCCTGATTTAGACCTAGTTTAGTCCTGTTATAGTCCTGGGTTAGCTCTAGTTAGTCCTTTGTTAGCCCTGGTTTAGCCCTGGTTTAGTCTTGGTCCAGACCTGGTTTAAAACAACCAAAACTACCTTGAAGTAACATTTAATCCTGGTTTATAGACAGTTTTGTCATGAGTAAGAAAAAAAAAAAAAGATTTAGTCCTGGTCTAGACTTGATTTACTGGTTAAGACCTGATTTAGTCCAAACATAGTTCAGGTTTAATCTCATTTTATTTTGGTTTGAATGAATTTGACCATAATGTAAGTTTTCTGGTAGCGGGCACAACACCTGCTTGTTTCCACTGATATATTATTATTTAGAATGTTCCACAGTATGGCATTAAACATATCTATATCCCTGGAGACAAGGAGGTGAGGTCTGTGGAGAGGCGAGGCATGTATTTCACAGTTTCTTTTCATTTTTTCTTTTAGCAAAACACCTAAAATAGAATAAATGCAAGACAGATAGTTGAATGTCAAACTGTGGAACATTTCAGGCAAAGCAAGAACATCTCCATGGCAACAAACATGCAGCAAACCCCTCACAACAAAAGCTACACAGTGCGTCTTTAACAGCAATAGTAGAAAGTTTGAACATGACATTTTTTTATTTTATTTTTTTAGACTTACTTATCTGACCCAGGCGAGCTGAGAGACGACGATTTTTTTTTTTTTATTTTTTTTTTTAGACTTACTTATCTGACCCAGGCGAGCTGAGAGACGACGCCGACTTGCGTTTTTGGAAGAAATCGTCCCTCGTGACGACCCGTACGCTGCCGCCCTCCTTCTGGGCCTTGTCTAGAGACGCCTGAGCCACCTCGTCTCTGCCCAGGTACCTGCCAAATAGTCCGAGAATCAGTCCGAGATAAAGAAAGAACCATATTACAAAACGTGGTGGGCCGATGTAGACAGCTGATTCCCTGCTTGGAGGAGATGGGTCTGTAAACTACATTAGGGTTTGGAGCAGATAAGAAAGTTGACGTTACTCAAGCATATCGGTTATCCAACTCCACCCGGATCTAATTTTGTTATTTTTTTGTAATGTAGTAATTTCATCGTACTTGTAAGTTACACCTTTTACCCAAGAATTCGGCAAAACTCACTGCAACTAAGTAGAAAAGGCTTAATTAAAGGTCATATATTACACAAAATGGACTCTTGTGAGCTTTAAAGGTTGTATAGAGGATTTTCCAAGGAACGAGAAATCCAGCGACTGTTTGTCCTTTTTCAAATGTTGCGCATGCGTGAAACCACCCCCCCCTCCCCTACAGCTCCTACGTAGAAACACCTCCTCCCGCCTCCTCCTTACGCCAGAAACAGGTTTGTTTACAGCCGGTGCTGCACATGACTTGTAAACAACTAACTACAGTGTTGGTTAGGCAAGACGGAGAAGTGAGGAGCAGGGGGAAGAGTGGATCAGGCAGCAGGGACAGGAGCAGGAAAGGGGTGCAGAGAAGGTTGCAAGATTCAGTGCGAATGAACTAGCTACAACACGCAGCAGCAAGCGGACTCTTTCTTTGCCTTGAAAATGACGTTTTCAGACATAGGATATCGCTTTCGTGTCCTGAAAAACATTTGTCTAGCTCTTGGAAATAAAGTACGTTTTCATAATAAGCAGAAGTTTCCTGTCCAGGAGTAATTTGTGGACCAGTGCGTCAGTCTTTAGACCCTGCGTCTGCTTCAGTCGCGCCATCGCTGGAATGAATCTTCAAGAATCACCTTAGTTTGGCTTCGCTGCTTTTCCCCTTGTCTTCTTCTTTCAGCGACCTCAAAAACGGGAACTTTCTTTTTTGTCGCCATTGCAACAAACTTTGTGCGAACTGCGAGGAAGATATAGGTCAAAAAAAGCCGCTAAGAACTGTTGCGTTGGTGGAGTAAACAGCGTCTGTGCGTCTTGCGTCTGTGGACTGCGTGACAGTCGTACGTAAACCACGTACCGGCGGCGCAGGCAAGTCAGTTACACTAGAAACGTAGGGAGTTTGATTGACAGCCTGTCAGCTCACAGATAACGAGGCAGTGTCGTTATCTATTGGCAAATGTTTAGCCCCACCACGTCCAGAGTTGATGAATTTTTATTCTCTTTTTTTTGGTCATCATAATTACAAGGCTACTGCATCTATAATCTATCATTGACAACTTGAAACAAAAAAAAATCCTCCATACAACCTTTGAGTTGTGTTATAATGTTGTTAAATGATCAAAAACAATCATTAAAGTTCAAAGTTCATCAAAGTTGTGTTTTGTTTCATTCACACATGTTCGAGTAATCCTGGTTTATTAGTCCACATCTCCAAAACTCAAAATGCTCTGTTCTTAAACTTAAATTTTACTGATTGTCAAGGGAAATTATTTGGACACAGAAGCTCACGTATTACAACATAATATAATGACAAGAGAAAAATTATAAATGGTAATAATAAATAATTTGCAAAAATAGCAAGAGACTGGTGTCAAATAAGGCATTATTTCTGCATGTAGGTCTGCAATATACAGTTAAAAAACGCAGACAGGTCCAACGATCTCATTAGAAACGTTGAAATTTTAAGATATGTTTTGTATAATTTCTGATCTTTTTGTACTTATTTTATTGACTATTTTGTTCCAATATTGCTGCTTCAATTGAATGTTGAAAAGAAAAATAAATGGGCTACATTTAAAGTCCACATAGGCGACTTATGGATCCTTTTATTGCAGGTACATTTACTGTTTTTCATTTCTGAACTTAAGTAAAACTAATTGTTCAGAGAGAAACGATCACTCAGTCGACAATAAAATATCCTCATTAATGTTCAATAATGGTCAAATTCACCTTTATTTTGTGATTTTGTTAATAATGTCTGTTGACTCGGGTCGTGAGAGTTTGTGACTTTTAAAATATGGGTCCCCAGAAAAAAATGTTTGGGAAAAATACAGGAGGTGATAAGGAAAACTGAAGGATGATATGATGATTGACAGGACATATGGTGATCTTGTTAATGGTGCGTTGTTGTACAGTTGCGTTCCACCTTGTGATGTCGTGCAGTGGTAGTTAACAGCTCCTTTTACCTTTGGTTAAATAGAGATGATCCAAATGATTCTAGCAGAGGTGGGACCAGGTCGTTGTTTTGTGAGTCTCAAGTAGGGCTGGGCGATATGGATCAAAAAATATATCTCGATATATTTTGCTATATCTCGATATACGATATATATCTCGATATATGTTCAAGAAAAAATAACCCCCTAAAACTGAAAACTGCAAAAACAAATCTGCCAAATTCCACAAGGTCCTTTTTTTTTAAATTGAAGTGTAAGAGGTCGACAGTTCATATAGGAACATTTAAGATTACAAAAAACCCTAATTACATAAATAATAATTTAACTGTAAAATAAAAGAAATAAAACATATTTCCTTCTTTTCATTCATAAATAAAACAACTGTATTAACTCTGTTATCCAGACCAGAACCAGAACCATGAGCTCATTTAGCAGAAGAAGCTCAGGATGTTCCTTATTTCAACAGATCCATGTTATTATCCAGCGTCAGGAGCTCTGAGGTTTAATCCCACAATCCACTGCAGATCAAACCCAACGATTCACTATTGTACAAGTGACACTGCAGCAGATTATTAATAAAAAATATTCTGCATAAATAAACTTTACAATATATAAAGCAGAACGACTCTAGAGCCACATCAGCCCGTTTGAGATAATAATGTGTTTAATGCAGTTTTGCGCACGTGTGTTTACATTTTACAGAAACGAAACTTAAGCACATGACTCATTTGCATAAACAGCACTTCTCATGCAGCTTCTTTCGGGCTAAAGGACGCGACTCGGTGGAATATGAGGATGTGCTGCTGGTGGTTTTGTCTGTAAATGGTGGAAAAGGTTCGTGGTGCTTGAAGCTTTTCACTGGCACCAACTTTCGGCGTTCAGAGGAGTGAAGGAGACACGAGCGAACAAAATCAGGGAGGCGAGGGCGACGAGAGAGAAGAAATCAAGAATTGAATATAAACATTATATCGATATATACGATATGTCAGAATTCATATCGAGTTTAAAAACTATCTCGATATATTTAAAATATCGAGATATCGCCCACCCCTAGTCTCAAGTAAGTCTCAAGTCTTTGACCTCAAGTCCAAGTCAAGTCCCAAGACAAATACAGGCAAGTCCAAGTCGAGTCTCGAGTCACTGACCCATAAGTCCAAGTCAAGTCCAAGTCGTCTGTTTTGAGCTTCAAGTCATTTCAAGTCTTTAAACCAAAGTAGATTTTTGCAATTTATATGACTTATAAACTAAATTGTACTTTAAAAATCATAGTATATTTATATATGAGTATTTAT
This sequence comes from Boleophthalmus pectinirostris, assembly GCF_026225935.1. Classification (NCBI taxonomy): domain Eukaryota; kingdom Metazoa; phylum Chordata; class Actinopteri; order Gobiiformes; family Gobiidae; genus Boleophthalmus; species Boleophthalmus pectinirostris. Next base: position 15,790,685 of record NW_026570994.1, read on the forward strand.
AGAATATATAAGAGTTTTTTCCTTTTTAAATGTCTTGACAAGATCTTAGAGTGAATCATTACGATCAGAATAGAAAGAATCCAGATTTAAAAGTGCTTCTCAAGTTTTCTCAAGTCACAGACCTCAAGTCCGAGTCAAGTCCCAAGTCTTAGTCCATTTTATCAAGTCAAGTCTCAAGTCCTAAAAATAGTGACTCAAGTTCTGACTCTGGATTCTAGTGAACCTGAAAACTACCGCTTCATGACAAAACACAACTCCAGGTTTGTTTTTGAGGAGGTAACAACATTATAACATGAATTAAAGCTCACAAGAGTCAATTTTTGTGTAATTTTGACCTTTTCTGACCACACAAAACCAAGTCATGATTAGAAAAAACATGAAAACCTGTCATTTTAAATCTTCTCTAGTTTTCATGACAAATATTTTGCTTGTCTTCGAGTACGAAACGCCCAAACATGCCCTTTTATTGCTTATTTTGAATTCGTCCGGTGCGCTTATATTCTGTTTGTGCCCCGTCTTCGGCTGAATCCTATTACTGTTTCCACGGCGACAATCTAATTTCCCCGCCGGGATCGTCAATCATCTGATCTAATCCATCGGGCCTCTTATGGCACAAGTGCAGGTCCCCCCCAAAAAAGCGGCGGTGCATCTGGATTAAAATGACCCCGGAGCCAAAAAGGAGGCGTAAAAAAATGTCCTTGATGAAAACTGAACGGTTCTTGGGAAAAATAACTCCGGAATGATAATTAAAAGACACTAAATATAAATTAAAACATCCAAACTATTTTATTTTGATCCATTTTCTTCAGTTAATTCAGAAGTTTACGAGGATTTTTTGAAACTAAAATTGTCAATGGTGAATTCTCTTGAGCCTGGAATATTCCACAGTATGGCATTACACTTGTTTATCGCCATGGAGACAGCAGGTGACACCAAAGAACCAAGTTACAGGTCAGGTTTGTGGAAAGGCAACGCCGCTCGCTATAAGAATGCAAGTTTTTCGAGTTATTTTTACGCGGGATGGACGCGTAAAATGCCGTACTGCGGAACTTTCCAGGCAAACCAACAGCGCCGCGTCAACCTGGAAAAGTTACACGGTCGGTCTTTAAACATAGCAGAGACTTGGAGCGGAAATCATAAAAAGTCTAGACTATTTCACGCACAACAGGTGAAGCTTTGATATGTATGCAGCAGACGCACAAAGGATTTCAAAGGGAACTACAAAAACCTGGTTTAGACCTGGTTTAGTCTTGTTTTAGTCCTGGTTTAATCTTGGTTCAGTAACTGGTTAAGTCCTGGTTTAGTCAGGGTTAAGTAATGGTTTAATTCTGGTTTAATCTCGGTTAAGTCCTGGTTAAATCTTGGTTTAGTCTTGGCTAAATCCTGGTAAAGACTTGGTTAAGACCTGATTAAGTTCTGGTTAACTAGAAAACCTGGTTTAGTCCTGGTTAACTAGAAAATGTGGCTTAGTCTGGGTTAAATCCTGGTTAAGTCTTGGCTAAGTCTTGGTTTAGTTTTGGATAAGTCCTGGTTTAGTCCTGGTTAAGACCTGATTAAGTTCTGGTTAACTAGAAAACTTGATTTAGTCCTAGTTTAATCTTGTTTCAGTAATGGTTTAGTTCTGGTTTAGTCCTGGTCAAGTCCTGGTTAAATAGAAAACATGGCTTACTCTTGGTTTAGTCTAGGTTAATTCCTGGTTTAGTCTTGGTTAAGACCTGATTAAGTTCTGGTTAACTAGAAAACCTGGTTTAGTCTTGGTTAAGTCCTGGGTAACTAGAAAATATGGCTTAGTCTTGGTTAAATCCTGGTTAAGTCTGGGTTTAGTCCTGGTTAAGACCTGATTAAGTTCTGGTTAACAAGAAAACCTGGTTTAGTCCTGGTTTAATCTCGGCTCAGTAATGGTTTTGTTCTGGTTTAGTCCTGGTCAAGTCCTGGTTAACTAGAAAACATGGCTTAGTCTTGGTTTAGTCCTGGTTTAGTCCTGGATAAGTCTTGGTTTAGTCTAGGTTAATTCCTGGTTTAGTCTTGGTTAAGACCTGATTAAGTTCTGGTTAACTAGAAAACCTGGTTAAGTCCTGGTTAACTAGAAAATGTGGCTTAGTCTTGGTTAAATCCTGGTTAAGTCTTGGCTTAGTCTTGGTTAAGTCCTGGTTTAGTCTTGGGTAAGTCCTGGTTAAGTCTTGACTTAGTCTTGGTTAAGTCCTGGTTTAGTCTTGGGTAAGTCCTGGTTAAGACCTGATTAAGTTCTGGTTAACTAGAAAACCTGGTTTAGTCCTGATTTAGTCTTGGTTAAGTCCTGGTTTAATCTTGGTTCAGTAATGGTTTAGTTCTGGTTTAGTCCTGGTTAAGTCCTGGTTAAATAGAAAATGTGGCTTAGTCTTGGTTAAATCCTGGTTTAGTCTTGGTTTAGTCTTGGTTAAGTCCTGGTTAAGTCCTGGTTAAGACCTGATTAAGTTCTGGTTAACAAGAAAACCTGGTTTAGTCCTGGTTTAATCTCGGCTCAGTAATGGTTTTGTTCTGGTTTAGTCCTGGTCAAGTCCTGGTTAACTAGAAAACATGGCTTAGACTTGGTTTAGTCCTGGTTTAGTCCTGGATAAGTCTTGGTTTAGTCTAGGTTAATTCCTGGTTTAGTCTTGGTTAAGACCTGATTAAGTTCTGGTTAACTAGAAAACCTGGTTTAGTCCTGATTTAGTCTTGGTTAAGTCCTGGTTTAATCTTGGTTCAGTAATGGTTTAGTTCTGGTTTAGTCCTGGTTAAGTCCTGGTTAAATAGAAAATGTGGCTTAGTCTTGGTTAAATCCTGGTTTAGTCTTGGTTTAGTCCTGGTTAAGTCTTGGCTTAGTCTTGGTTTAGTCTTGGTTAAGTCTTGGTTAAGTCCTGGTTAAGACCTGATTAAGTTCTGGTTAACAAGAAAACCTGGTTTAGTCCTGGTTTAATCTTGGTTCAGTAATGGTTTAGTTCTGGTTTAGTCCTGGTTAAGTCCTGGTTAACTAGAAAATGTGGCTTAGTCTTGGTTAAATCCTGGTTTAGTCTTGGTTTAGTCTTGGTTAAGTCCTAGTTGAGTCTTGGTTAAGACCTGATTAACTTCTGGTTAAGTCCTGGTTAATTAGAAAATGTGGTTAAGTCTTGGTTTAGTCTTGGTTAAGTCCTGGTTAAGTCCTGGTTAAGACCTGATTAAGTTCTGGTTAACAAGAAAACCTGGTTTAGTCCTGGTTTAATCTCGGTTCAGTAATGGTTTAGTTCTGATTTAGTCTTGGTTGACTGGAAAACATGGCTTAGTCTTGGTTAGGTCCTGGTTTAGTCCTGGTTTAGACCTGATTGAGTTCCCCTCCAACCTGGAAAAGTTACACAGTCGGTCTTTAAACCTAGCAGAGTCTTGGAGCAGCTGTGACACTGGAAATCATAAGACGTCTAGACTATTTCACGCACAACAGGTGAGGCTTTGATATGTATGCAGCAGACGCACAAAGGATTTCAAAGGGAACTACAAAAACATATAGATTTTGAGATTTCTAATACAGGACGCGCGCTGTTTGTGTGGAATCATATTTGGACCCTGTGAGATTTATCAAAACAAAAATGAAATGTTTAATGGCAGACGGACGATGTATGAAAGTCTGACGCCAAACACCAGGAATCGGAAGAAAGAAAGAAACGTTCTGTTCTGTTGTGTCGTTTATTAATAACAAATGTTCAGCTTCTTATGTGGAGGGTTTTGATCAATCTGGAAAACCCCACAAGAGCTGGACTAAACCAGGACTAAACCAGGTCTAAACCAGGACTAAACCAGGACTTAAACCAGGACTAAACCAGGTCTAAACCAGGTCTAAACCAGGACTGAACCAGGACTAAACCAGGACTAAACCAGGACTAAACCAGGTCTAAACCAGAACTAAACCAGGTCTAAATCAGAAGTGAATCAGGTCTAAACCAGGACTAAACCAGGTCTAAACCAGGTCTAAACCAGGACTTAAACCAGGACTAAACCAGGTCTAAATCAGGACTAAACCAGGACTAAACCAGGTCTAAATCAGAACTGAATCAGGTCTAAACCAGGATTAAACCAGGTCTAAACCAGGACTAAACCAGGTCTAAACCAGGTCTAAACCAGGAGTAGACCAGGACTAAACCAGGTCTAAACCAGGACTAAACCAGGTCTAAACCAGGACTAAACCAGGTCTAAACCAGGACTAAACCAGGACTTAAACCAGGACTAAACCAGGTCTAAACCAGGTCTAAACCAGGATTAAACCAGGAATAAACCAGGTCTAAATCAGAACTGAATCAGTTCTAAACCCGGTCTAAACCAGGACTAAGCCATGTTTTCTAGTTAACCAGGACTTAACCAGTTCTTAACCAGGACTAATCCAGAACTAAACCAACACTAAACCATTTAGTCTTCATTAAGTACTGATTTAGCCCTGGTTAAGTCCTGGTTAAGTAGAAACATGGCTTAGTCTTGGTTTAGTCTTGATTAAGTCCTGGGTTAGTCCTGGTTAAGACCTGGTTAAGTCCTGGTTAACTAGAAAGCTTGGTTTAGTCTTGCTTTAATCCTGGTTTAATCTGGGTTCAGTAATGGTTTAGTTCTGGTCAAGCCCTGGTTAACTAGAAAACATGGCTTAGTCTTGATTAAGTCCTGGTTAAGACCTGGTTAAGTCCTGGTTAAGACCTGATTAAGACCTGATTAAGACCTGATTAAGACCTGGTTTATTTCTGGTTTAGTCTTGGTTTAGTCCTGGTTTAATCTTGGTTCAGTAATGGTTTAGTTCTGGTTTAGTCCTCGCAAAATCCTGATTAACAAGAAAACATTGCTTAATCTGGGTTTAGTCTTGGTTAAATCCTGGTTAAGTCTTGGTTAATTTGTGGTTTAATCTCAGTCCAGTAATGGTTTAGTTCTGGTTTAGTCCTGGTCAAGACCTGGTTAACTAGAAAAACTGGTTTAGTCTTGGTTAAATCCTATGTTAATCTCACTTCCGCAATGGTTTAGTCCTGGTTACATCTCTGTCAGTCCTGGGTTAGTCTTGGTAAAGTCCTAGTTTAGTCCTGGTTAACTAGAAAACCTGGTTTAGTCCCGGTTAACTCGTAAAACTAAACAAACCCTCTGGCGCTGACTGTATAAACCGCGTATAAACCAGACTCGGTGCTTACAGTTCCCGCGCTGTTGGAAACGTGGCGTAACTTTCCCACCGATCGATAATTAATATAGTTTTTCTTTCACATTTGCTTTGACGGAGCTGTCAGGGGCGTAACTCAGCCTGATAAAAGTTTATTGGAGTCTCGCTCACAGTTACGCCGCGACTCTGGAAGTTTAAAAAAAAAAAAAAAAAGAAAAAGAAAAAAACCACAGAGAATCAATAATTGGTTGAGCTCCAGGAGTAATGTACAGTGACACGTGTGGAAAATAAACGAGGAGATTTCAATAAAACTGCGAGGGAGAGACACGGGGTCACATGGAGGCTACGCAGAGCAGGTTTGAACGACTCTACAGCGTAAATAACACAAACCTGAGCTCTACATATTCTCTCATAACGTTATATAAAGTATTTTCAGGGTTAGTTTTCTTCTATTGCGGCTGGTTTAAAGAATAATTAACCTTTTAACCCGCACGAAGTAACTTTTCTGCCTAGAGATGATTTTTATTGACCGAGAAAGTTCCATTATTTGTAGAAAATCACATAATGTAACAGTTACAGGTATAAAAATGTATGATGAATTGATAAATTGTAAAAAAACGCAGTTATCTTAAAGAGGAAAAGAGGTTTGGGGCTATTTTCTACAGTCAATTTCATAGTTGTGAACTTAATTGGTCTTAAAATCCTGTTTATCTCCCAATAAAACTCAAATTCCCACAATGCCTTTCCAGAAACTACACTGACTACTTTCTAATTTGATTGCAATGCGTTTTATTATCTCCAAGTGAAACTCAAAATCCCACAATGCCTTGCTGCTTAACATGTTATTCACATAAAAAAACTGGTATATTATCTTGGTTTAGTCCTGGTTTAGTCCTGGTTTAGTACTGGTTTAGTTCTGGTTTAGTCCTGGTTTAGTCTCTAGTTTAGCCCTGGTTTAGTTCCTGGTTTAGTCCCTGGTTTAATCCTGGTTTAGTTCTGGTTTAGTCCTGGTTTAGTCTCTAGTTTAGCCCTGGTTTAGTTCCTGGTTTAGTTCTAGTTTAATCCTGGTTTAGTCCTGGTTTAGTCCCTGGTTTAATCCTGGTTTAGTTCTGGTTTAGTCCTGGTTTAGTCTCTAGTTTAGTCCTGGTTTAGTCTCTAGTTTAGTCCTGGTTTAGTCTCTAGTTTAGTCCTGGTTTAGTCCCTGCTTTGGTCCTGGTTTAGTTCTGGTTTAGTCCTGGTTTAATCCTGGTTTAGTCCCTGGTTTAGTCCTGGTTTAATCCTGGTTTAGTCCCTGGTTTAGTCCTGGTTTAATCCTGGTTTAATCCTGGTATATTATCTTGGTTTAGTCCTGGTTTAGTTCCTGGTTTAGTTCTAGTTTAGTCCTGGTTTAGTCTCTAGTTTAGACCTGGTTTAGTCTCTAGTTTAGTCCTGGTTTAGTCTCTAGTTTAGTCTGGTTTAGTTCTAGTTTAGTCCTGGTTTAGTCTCTAGTTTAGTCCTGGTTTAGTCTCTAGTTTAGTCCTGGTTTAGTCTCTAGTTTAGTCCTGGTTTAGTCTCTAGTTTAGTCCTGGTTTAGTGTCTAGTTTAGTCCTGGTTTAGTTCTGGTTTAGTTCTAGTTTAGTCCTGGTTTAGTCTCTAGTTTAGTCCTGGTTTAGTCTCTAGTTTAGTCCTGGTTTAGTCTCTAGTTTAGTCCTGGTTTAGTCCCTGCTTTGGTCCTGGTTTAGTCCTAATATATAATTGTGTCTTACTCATTGTTTAGTCCTGGTTTATTCCTAGTTTAAACCAGGTTTAGTCCTGTACTAAACCAGATTTAGCCCTGGTTTAGTCCTGGTTTAGTTCCAGATTTAGTTTAATATTTTAATTGTGGTTTAGTCCTGGACATTAGTATGCGTTTTACAATCTCCATCTAGACAAAACGCTTCAGTTAAAACGCCCCCAGTAAAACTCCAATTCCCCAAATACACTGATAAAAATATAATGAATGGTTTGGTTTATTAATGACTTAGTCCCCAATTTAGTCCCAGTTTAGTCCAATTTAGTCCCAGTTTAGTCCAATTTAGTCCCAGTTTAGTCCTCGTATATATCTTTGGTTTACTTCTGGTTTAATCCTAGTTTAAACCAGATTTAGTCCAGGTTTAGTCTGGTTTGGACCCTGATATAGTCCCTGGTTTAAACCACATTTACTCCTGGTTTAGTCCTGGGTTTAGAACTGGTTTATTCCTGGTTTAGCCCTGATTTAATCCTGGTTTAGTCCTTGTTTAGTCTTGGTTTAGAACTGGTTTAACCCTAGTATATAATCTTGGTTTAGTCCCTGGTTTAGTCCTGATTTAAACCACATTTAGTCCTGATTTAGTTCCTGGTTTAGTCCCTGGTTTAGTCCTAATATATAATCTTGGTTTACTCCTGGTTTAGAACTGGTTTAGTCCTAGTTTAAACCAGATATAGTCCTGGTTTAGTCCCCGGTTTAGCCGTAGTATATAATCTTGTTTTACTCCTGGGTTAGACCTGGTGTAGTCCTGGTTTATTCCTAATTTAAACCAGCATTAGTCCTGGTTTAGTCCCTGGTTTGGCCCTGGTTTAGTCCTGGTTTAGGCCTGGTTTAGCCCTAGTATATAATCTTGGTTTAGTCCCTGGTTTAGTCCCTGTTTTAGCCCTGGTTTAGTCCCTGTTTTAGTCCTGGTTTAGTCCCTGCTTTAGACCTGGATTAGTCCTGGTTTAGTCCCTGGTTTAGACCTGGTTTAGTCCCTGTTTTAGACCTGTTTTAGACCTGGATTAGTCCTGGTTTAGACCTGGTTTAGTCCTGGTTTAGTCCCTGGTTTAGTCCCTGCTTTAGCCCTGTTTTAGCCCTGTTTTAGTCCTGGTTTTAGTCCCTTGGTTTAGTCCCTGTTTTAGCCCTGTTTTAGTCCTGGTTTAGTCCTTGGTTTAGTCCCTGTTTTAGACCTGGTTTAGTCCTGGTTTAGTCCTTGGTTTAGTCCCTGTTTTAGTCCTGGTTTAGTCCTGGTTTAGTCCTGGTTTAGTCCCTGTTTTAGACCTGGTTTAGTCTTGGTTTAGTCCTGGTTCGGCCCTGTCCATTAGTATTCATTTTACCATCTCCATCTGGACTCTACAAATCAAAAATTGCCGAAAAGGTGCAAGAAAATGTCAGAACGGTGGAGGAGGAGAGGAGCTACATCAAAGCAGCCCAAGTTTTTCCGGGGAAGGAGAGGAGCAGGAAGCTAAAGTCTCCCATCAAACGCACCCCAACTTCCTTTGCATCAAACGCACCCGCTCCGCTGTGCAACCATGAAAAGAGACACCTTACACTAAAAACTGGAGTCCAACCGCGATTCGGAGACTGTTTGGGCATTCAAATGAGCCTGCCAGGCGCGCCCAGAGATGACTACCGCTACACCGAGGCACTACGCTGTCCATAAAGATGAGGTTTTCCGAGGAGTCAAGTGCAATAGAAAGCTCTGTTTGGATTACGGGCAGTGTAGGAGCGCTACAAGTTCAATTTTAGTGTCGCACCGTGGTTTTAAAGATGTGGAACTGGTACAAATGGACTTAGTTTGGTCTTAATTAAAGGTTGTATGGAGGATTTTTTTTGTTTCAAATTGTCAATGATAGATTATAGATGCAGTAGCCTTGTAATTATGATGACCAAAAAAAACTCAACTCTGGACGTGGTGGGGCTAAACATTTGCCAATAGATAACGACACTGCCTCGTTATCTGTGAGCTGACAGGCTGTCAATCAAACTCCCTACGTTTCTAGTGTAACTGACTTGCCTGCGCCGCCGGTACGTGGTTTACGTACGACTGTCACGCAGTCCACAGACGCAAGACGCACAGACGCTGTTTACTCCACCAACGCAACAGTTCTTAGCGGCTTTTTTGACCTATATCTTCCTCGCAGTTCACACAAAGTTTGTTGCAATGGCGACAAGAATCCAGGAGCAGTTCGCCGCAAAAGAAAGTCCGTTTTTGAGGTCGCTGAAAGAAGAAGACAAGGGGAAAAGCAGCGAAGCCAAACTAAGGTGATTCTTGAAGATTCATTCCAGCGATGGCGCGACTGAAGCAGACGCAGGGTCTAAAGACTGACGCACTGGTCCACAAATTACTCCTGGACAGGAAACTTCTGCTTATTATGAAAACGTACTTTATTTCCAAGAGCGAGACAAACGTTTTTCAGGACACGAAAGCGATATCCTATGTCTGAAAACGTCATTTTCAAGGCAAAGAAAGAGTCCGCTTGCTGCTGCGTGTTGTAGCAACCTTCTCTGCACCCCTTTCCTGCTCCTCTTCCCGCTGCCCGATCCGCTCTTCCTCCTGCTCCTCACTTCTCCGGGCACGGAATCTCCTCTCCTCTCTCTCCCTGCTCCTCACTTCTCGTCCGCGAACGAAATGTCCGCACACCCGCTCCCCCCGCTCCTCACTTCTCCGTCTTGCCTAACCAACACTGTAGTTAGTTGTTTACAAGTCATGTGCAGCACCGGCTGTAAACAAACCTGTTTCTGGCGTAAAGAGGAGGCGGGAGGAGGCGTTTCTACGTAGGAGCTGTAGGGGAGGGGGGGTGGTTTCACGCATGCGCAACATTTGAAAAAGGACAAACAGTCGCTGGATTTCTCGTTCCTTGGAAATTCCTCTATACAACCTTTAAACTTCTAATATTACGGTATTTTCTGATGTGTGTTGTAATGTTGTTTCCTCATCAGATTAAACAGGTTTAATCCAGGTTTAGTCTGGTTTTAGTCCTGATTGTGTTCTGGTTAAGTACTGGTTTAGTCGTCATATATAATCTTGGTTTACACTTGGTTTACTAGTTTAGTCCCAGATTTAGTTTTGTCCTTGTTTAGTCCTGGTTTATTCCTAATTTAATTGTGGTTTAGTCATGGTTTAATCCAGGTTTAAATCCACATTTAATCCTGGTTTAGTCCTGATTTAGTTCTAATTTAATCATGGTTTAGTCCTGGTTTAGTCTTGGTTTAGTCCTAATTTAGTCATGGTTTAGTCCTTGTTTAGTTCTAATTTAGTCTTGGTTTAGTCCTAATTTAGTCATGGTTTAGTCCTGGTTTAGTCCTAATTTAGTCATGCTTTAATCATGTTTAGTCCTAGTTTAGTCCTGGTTTAGTCCTGGTTTAGTCTTGGCTTAGTACAGGTTTAAATCCACATTTAATCCTGGTTTAGTTCTAATTTAGTCATGGTTTAGTCCTGGTTTACTCCCAATTTAGTTGTGGTTTAGTCCTGGTTTAGTCCTGGTTTAGTCCCAATTTAGTCCTGGTTTAGTCCTGGTTTAGTCCTGGCTTAATGCAGGTTTAAATCTGCATTTAATTCTGGTTTAGTCCTAATTTAGTCCTGGTTTAGTCCATGTTTAGACATAATTTAGTCTTGGTCCAGCCCATATTTAGATGATCTTATTAAACCCACAGTGAGATAAATACTCTGTAATTAAGTCTTGTATTGAGCCAGTCTGTCACATAAATACGACTATCGCGTGTCCCATTATATCTCACGTAAATAAGCCGTAATTGCAACACGCTTTCTGTAAAATTGAGATTTTCACAGCGCAGCGCCGCACTGATTGTTTTACGGACGTCATTATCACAACAAAACAGGGCTAAACAAGGCTCGTGTCCCAGCATGCATCTGGGCACGAGCTTTTGAGGACCACCGGGCTGCAGATGTGAAGCTATTATCACAATTAATTAGAAGAAGTCATTTGCCCGTACGTTATTTATAAGACTGTACGACGTGTTTTCATGATTCTTGGACATGTTAACGCGTTGGTAAAGCTGCATTTTGGAACTTTTCTCGTCGATCGTCCGCCAAAAGCTTTGTTATTGCTTTGTCTGAAATATTTCATGGAATTAAACTTGTCTGTCTTCATGGAGACCAAATGTGACTCAGTGGATTTTATGTGTTCTTTCTGTGACAGAGGGATGTTCTGCTGATGGTGAGTCTCTCCTGTGTTTCTGTCGCGTTGGAGATGGTTCATGTGAAACTTTTCAGAGATTATACGTCTGCAGGTCGTACGCATAGACCGAAAAGAACTATACTTCTCCCTTTAACTCTTTCCCCCATGAAGACGACATTTGACGACCCCCCGTTTCCTTAATGACGACTTTTGACTCCTCCGCCGTATCACTAAAGACGAGATTTGACGCTGCGGCGCACAGTTTTAGAAATAATGAGGAGTGGACGTATTTTATGGATAAGTTTAGAGAAAGTGACTTTTATAGATTTCAAAGTGATGATGTTGAAGTTGATTATAAAGTGGAAAACAGCGACAGCGACGGACTTTCAGGGAGAAGGTGAGAATGTCGCTGATGCGTCTGTGTGGAGTCCTGCGATGTCCCAACAAACTATCTGAGCTTTATACTCGATTATGAATCAAAATTGCCCTGAAATCTGGATGTTGCCCAGGCCAGTCCTTTAAAATATTTCAGTCTTTTTTTCCAAGATGCGACGTTTAACAGAATCACTACAGAAAAAAACGCTTATGTGGAGCTCTGCACACGAGAAAATAACCAAGATGACAAATACTGGACTCACACTGACGGGGAAGAGTTTTATTATTATATTATTATATTATTATAAGCTGAATAAGTTGAATAAGCTAAATGAGTTGAATAAGTTAAATGGAAAAAAATGAATTGGGTGCACACAGGTGAACAACAGGTAAAAACAGGTGCACACTTGGCTATACTGTATCTGGTGATATGAAATCTGTTTAAATACTTTGACAAAGTATATTTTTTATTTTTTTATTAATATAGTATCAGAACATGCAGATATCAGATGCTGAATGTAGTTTTTTGTTTTCGATTTTGCACCTGACCAGGTAAACTCTCATTTTCAGTGAGCTGTTATGCACCTGTAAATGAGTTGAATCACATTTAAACCTCCATAAATGAAGAGTTCAGAGTCTAAGGTTTCCAGAGATACAAATATGTCTGTGTTTCAATTAAGTTCATGAGTGTAAAAATCATTTATAATCACTCGTGGAAGTCTGTTTTCTTTTATGCACTTATGCTCTATGGGTGTAGCCCTAGTAACATATGTATGGGTTGTTCCTAGTCGGCGTCCAGGGGGGAAAGAGTTAACGCGAGCCACCTGAAAAACTAGTAAGTTGCAGCAGCCGATTTCGAGCCGACGAAGATGGCAAGCGTAAAAAAAAGTCTTTTCGTCGACCGTGTACCAGCAAGTAGTTCTAGCTCCGGTCTTTGTCTCTGGTTTGTTTAAACTGTTTCCCACAATATCGTCACATGACCGATGTCACGAACCCAGCGAATCGGGAAAGCACAAATCACCAATAAGAACGACAGCTAGAGCTCCTGCGTCAAATCAAATCAATCTTTATTTTCTATAGCATCTTCCAACGACCAAAGTCGACCAAAGTGCTGTACAACATTAAAAACAGGATAAAAAAAACAATAAACATCATACAAATAGGTCAACAAAGCACATTACACCATTAAAATAAAGAAAGTGTCACAGGGTCACTAAGTGTTAAAAGTAAATAAGTAGGTTTTAAGTTTGGTTTTGAACAAAGGCAGGTCATGGATGGACCGTAAGTCAATGGGCAAAGAGTTCCAGAGTTTTGGAGCGGCCACTGCAACAGAACGATCGACCCCACTGTTTGCACCGGGACCGGGGGGAACCTCCAGCAGATGTGGCCCAGCAGATCGTAGAGCTCTGCTGGGTTGGTGAGGGGGTCAAAATCTCACACAAGTAGGAAGGTGCAAGACCATTGACTGCATTAAAAACAAACATTAACATTTTAAAATGAATTCTGAACTGGACAGAGCCAGTGTAAAGAGCACAGGACAGGGGTGATGTGGTCATGTTTCCGACTGTTAGGCTACGTTCAGACTGCAGGGCTTAACGCTCAATTCAGATTTTTTTGTGAAATCCGATGTTTTTGCGAGGTCGTTCACATTTCCAATTAAATGCGACTTGTATGTGACTCCAGTGTGAACGTTAAACGGCCTGAAAGTGTCCCGCATGTGCACTGGAGACACGACGACGTCAACCGCAGCGAGCGTCTCTGTGTTTACGGAAGTTGTCCAAACATGGACGCAGCATTGAGCACCTGGAGATTTTAAAGTTCCTCTCGTACCGGAGCCAGAACATGAACAACTTACTTGTTTTAAGGAGGAGATTGAGAAGGAGAAGGACGAGGTTTTTGGTCGTGGTGTTTTTGTGGTTCAGTCTGTTGAAAAGAACGTGTGGATGTGGAGACGGAGCCAAGAGTGGTGAGTGGTGATGTGCTTCACTTCAGTGACACTGAGTTCATTAACAATTTTCACCTACTTCAGCGCAGAATAGTGACGTTTGTGGTTTGTTGATAACGTGTAGGTGGATGAATGCACTTTGGCCGTTCAGACTGAAGTCGCATGTCAAAAGATCAGATATGTATCAGTTTCAGGAGCACATATCCAAGTGTCCTGGGTCACATTTGAAAAAATCAGATCTGTGTGGTTCAGTCTGTCATTAAAAGATCAGATACAAGAACATAGGGGCCAAAAAAATCATCTTTGGGTCACTTCAGGCTGCAGTCTGAACGCAGCCTTAGTGAGCAGGTGAGCTGCAGCATTTTGTTGCACGAGCTGCAAACGGTGAAGACCAGCTTGATTAATCCCCACATACAGTACATTACAGTGGTCTATGCGGGAACTAACAAAGGCATGGATAGCTTTCGTCAGTGTATCAGTGTTTTCAGGCGTCCACACGGTGCCGGATCAGATCGTTCTGTCTCTGGAACAGTTTTCCATCGGATTAGTGTGGACGAACACTGCACCCACAACAAAAACGACTCGAATACGTATTAGGGCGGATACAAGTGCCTAAAGCCGCTCTCTTAACCTGGTCTGCTATGCGGGAAATCTAACCAGGAAATGGCACTTGTTTCCAGGGCAACAGACGCCCTGGTCGGGGACGTCTAAGCTCAAACGCATTAGGCTTTCAACTAGAGGTGCCCAGCGTGTTTTTTGATACTCCAGACTGAACGGACCATTAGTCTGTCTACATCTCCAAACCTGAAGATGCTCTGTTCCACCTTGTGATGTCATGACGCTGTAGTTAACATCTACAGTTTACCTTTAGTTCAGTAGAAATGGGCAACTCCAGAGCTGAAATGATCCAAATGAAGGAGTATGGAGATATTTAGGCTGACACTACAACACTGTTACACCTTATGATGTCACTTCAGTAGAATCATTTGCATAATTTCAGCCCTGGAATTGACTATTTCTACTGAACTAAAGTTAAAAGGTAACTCGAACACTACGTCTATATGACATCACAAGGTGGAACAGTGCGTTTTCATCTTAAATATGTAGGGTTTGTGTGTTAAAAAACATGAGTGAATGAAACAAAACACAACTCCAGGTCTGTTTGTGGTGACGAAGCGACATTATAACACAAAAATAGTGAAAATAGCGCAATACGAACCTTTAACAATAGAAATCAGCGGTCATTTTGTGGCTGTTTTGTTAATGACTGGAGAAAAAATATTGCATTATCAAAGTTATAAAGTTACCAAGATGCTTTTTGAGACCGTGGGTTAAGATGTAGTCATTATTGCTTGTTGCACAGCGTGACAGCTCCAAATGAGTGCTTTTAAGCTCTATTAAATATTCGTCTCCTAGTAACGGCATTACTACTAATATTTTTAAATTACTTTGGTTCCTTAATTGTTAAATGGCTTGTTATCCCAGGCAAAAAAAAAAAAAACTATTTGTCCGACGATGAGCAGAAATGAAGCGTGCTCAGAAGAGGCTCAAATCAATTACCCCACTTCAGACTCCCTCTCGATCATGTGCAAATCACAAAGAGTGCTTTCTGTTTTTTATTAAAGAAACGTGTGGTGAGAAATGTCAAGAAAAGTGTGTTAAGTTTGAAGAAAAGTTGTCTTATTTGTGACTTTAATGGTCCAATATTAGACAAATTTAACTTGCGAGCTTTAATCCATGTTATAATGTTGTTATCTCCTCAAAAACAGACCTGGAGTTGTGTTTTGTTTCATTCACACATCCTTTATTATTACTCTGTTTACGTCTCCAAAGCTCAAAATGCTCAGTTCCACCTTGTGATGTCATACGGACGTAGTTTTCAAGTTCATTTTTACCTTTAGTTCAGTAGAAATAGTCAATTCCAGGGCTGAAATGATCCAAATGATTCTAGCGAAGGTGTATGGAGTTTGAAAACACAGTGGAGCACTTCCTGTATCGCCACATGACATCACAAGGTGGAACAGAGTGTTTTCTGTTTTAAAGAGGAACTCAGCCTAAATATGCAGGGTTTGTGAAAGAAACAAAACTATCCGTGTATCTTTCATTCATTCGTTTTTCAATATAAAATCAAAAATAAGAAAACAAAAAAACAACAATTTTCTTCATTTTTTGTCCCCAAAACCCAAAACTAAAAACAGATAATGATTTTTTTTTCTGTTTTCGATTTTGTGTTGAAATGAATAATGGAAAAAATGGACAAAGGCCCGTTTCTGTGACTTAAACTGCAATGCCGGACTTTTGCGCAGCATACGGACTGAACCAGGACTAAAACAGGACTAAACCGGTCTCAGTCCTAGTCTGGTCCCGGTCTGGTCCCGGTCTCAGTCCTGGTCTCATTGCTGGTCTGGTCCCAATCACCCAAAAGTGTACGTGGGTGCGACTCCGGGCCCGTCCTGACACTCAGTACTGGTTTAAGTCCTGTTTAGTCCTGGTTTAGTCTTGTTTTAGTCCTGTTGTAGTCCTGGTTTAGTCCTGTTTTAGTCCTGCTTTTTGAGTCCTGTTTAGTCCTTTTAGTCCTGTTTAGTCCTGGTTTAGTCCTGGTTTAGTCCTGTTTAGTCCTGTTTTGTTCTTTTAGTCCTGCTTTAGTCCTTTAGTCCTGTTTAGTCCTGTTTGTAGTCCTGGTTTAGTCCTGTTTTAGTCCTGTTTAGTCCTGTTTAGTTTATGTTTTAGTCCTGTTTTTAGTCCTGTTTTAGTCCTGTTTAGTCCTGTTTAGTCCTGGTTCCTGTTTAGTCCTGTTTTAGTCCTTTTAGTCCTGTTTAGTCCTGTTTTAGTCCTGTTTAGTCCTGGTTTAGTCCTGGTTTTAGTCCTGTTTTAGTCCTTTAGTCCTTTAGTCCTGTTGTTGTCCTGTTTTAGTCCTGATTTGTTCTTGTTTTAGTCCTGTTTTAGTCCTGTTTTAGTCCTGGTTTAGTCCTGTTTTAGTCCTGCTTTAGTCCTTTAGTCCTGGTTTGTCCTGTTTAGTCCTCCTTTTAGTCCTGTTTTAGTCCTGTTTTAGTCCTGTTTTAGTCCTGTTTTAGTCCTGGTTTAGTCCTGGTTTAGTCCTTTAGTCCTGCTTTAGTCCTGCTTTAGTCCTGTTTAGTCCTTTAGTCCTGGTTTAGTCCTGTTTTTAGTCCTGATTTTTTAGTCTTGTTTTCTGTTTTAGTCCTGCTTTAGTCCTGTTTAGTCCTGTTCTTGTTTAGTCCTGGTTTAGTCCTGGTTTAGTCCTGGTTCAGTTCGTATGCGGTGCAAAAGTCTGGCATCGCAGTTTAAGTTTCAGAAACGAGAAACGGCTGTTATCTGTTTTTTCCATTATTCATTTAAACACAGTCCTTTTTTCATTTTCTTATTTTTGGTTTTATTTTGAAAAACGAATGAACTAATGATACACGGATTCAAAACCCAAAACTCCACGTCTGCTTTTGATGAGGAAACAACATTATAACATGACTTAAAGCTCACGATCTTGGCCCTTTAAATCCATACTTTACATGTGTTTTCTTTTATATTGACCCTCTTTGTGACTGTAATTCCTGGTGAGAAACGAGAGGCAGAGTGCATTAAGTTTGAAGCCGCTGGAACGTGATAGTCTCCGTAGCCGGAGCTCGAGGTGCTCTGGCCCCGCTGAGCCTGTTGCCTGGGAGACTGATTGGTTGTGATTAGTGTATAAATCACCCCTGTATCAAATCAACGCGCGACATCGACTCCCACTCGCGCCGTGATGAGGTGCGGGCCCCAAACACGCCGGCCCGCTGGAGAAACCCTCGCCGAAGGAGTCCCGCCCTGTAATTGTCACACTGCGCCAGCCCCCGTCCACATCAGGAGTGATTAGAGAGTGTAACAATCTGCCCGTTTGTCAAGGAACACGGCGCCACCTTCACACACACGTGCGTTTACAATGACAACAATACAGACAAGCAACACGCCTGTGGGCTTCAGATCACACGAGGGACACAAAACTACAAACATGACTCCACGTTTTTTTTTATGGATTAGTTTAACCTGTTCCAAACAACTACTAACCTCTACTTCTTACTGCTACTACCTACTTCAACTGACTACACCACTTCTATTACTACTAACAACTAACTAACAACTACCACTCAATCAATCAATCAAACTTTATTTATAAAGCACTTTTCATACAAAAATGTAACACAAAGTGCTTTACACAGATTAAAAACAATCCCACATTGTGTGTGTCCTGACTTTGGGAATGACCAGGAGCTGCTGCCGGAGGAGCGCAGGGTCCGCGAGGGTTCGTAAGGTAAAAGCAGTTCTGAAAGATAAGAAGGCCCAAGACCATTAAGACATTTAAAAACCAGTAAAAGAACTTTAAAATCGATCCTGAAACTCACAGGGAGCCAATGCAGTGTAATGTGGTCCCGCCCTCTGGTCCTCGTCAGGACACGTGCTGCTGAATTTTGTAGTAATTGTAAACCTGAAATACTCTTTTTGGGAAGAGCAGAGAGCAGGGCATTACAGTCGTCTATTCGACTGGTGATAAAAGCATCAGCGTCTCAGTGTTGGCCAGAGAGAGAATGGGGCGGACTCTGGCTATGTTTTTTAAGTGATAGAAACCAGTTTTTGTAATGTTCTTAATGTGTGGAATAAAAGTCAGCTCAGAGTCAAAAATGACACCCAGGTTTTTCACTTGTGGAGAAGGGTTAAAAGACTGTGTTTGTAGTTTGGGTAAAAGTTTCTCTCTCTGGGCCTCAGGACCAATGACTAAAACCTCAGTTTTTTACCACTACTACTCATTGCTCAGTTACACGCCGCTATTTAGACAATTACGTCTAATTTTCGGCATAAACGTTATTTTTCAAGAGTCCCACTACTTACATTTTTTATTTTTGTAGCAGCAAGTAGTGAAATATTTAGCTGAAAACGGTAATCGAGTTTGGAGTGAGCGAGAAACTTGTGACAATCGGGAGGATGCACCATGCAACTTTCCTGGAAGTCGCTGGATGGATGGACAAAGCCTGGACTTCACTGACACCGAAACCATCCCGTCAGTACTACGGAGTTTGGAAAAATATCGGAATAAATGTATATTATTGTTTAATCAAATAAAATGGCAAATATTGGTAGGGACTATTTTGTCTTCCCCAAATATTGGTTGTGACATGTCCCCACTGTCCCTATGCGAGCCTACGCCCTGTTAACTGGAAAACTACCACTTCATGACATCACACGGGCATTTTGAGCTTTGTTTTTGATGAGGAAACAACATTATAACATGACTTAAAGCTCACGATCTTGGTACATTCTTTACATGTGTTTTCTTTTCCCGTCGGGATGGTTTCGGTTTTCGGGATGCGAGTCTGACGACAGCGACACAGAAGAGGAAGCGGTGCTCTGTTTACCTCCGGAAGTTGTGGAGTTGCTCAGAAGTGACACCGAGGATGAAGAATTGAATGGATTTAGTGATTTGGAGTGAGGTTTGGTAAACTTGTTCTGTTGTTTGCTGTCTGAATAACTGTTCATGTGAGATGTTAACAGTCTGTTGTTCTTTGGTGTTGCCTTTCAAGATGAAATGTTGGTTCCTGGTCTCTGATTTTATAAAATACATTTTCTCCAAAAAGTGTGACTTATAATCCGGTGTGATTTATGTTTTTTCTTCTTCATTACGCATTTTTTGGCTGGTGCGATTTACACTCCAGAGTGACTTATAGTCCGGAAAATACGGTAATCTAAAAGGGAGGCTGCATGGGTCTTTGTGCTTCATTCATTTCGTCATGGAGGATCTATGGAAAACACCACGTCGTCGGAATAACAATGCTAAAAGTGTCATAATAATAATGGGCATGTCTAAATAGAGACATGTCGTAATGAAGGGATGTCGGAATAGGCGGCGGACCCCTCATTGCTCATGCCAGATTACTAATGGGTAGCACTGTGAATTGACATGTGGACAGTCTGGGATGTCTCTCTCTGAAATGCAGAACATCACGGCAACTAATTGAATCTGATTGGCTGAAGCGTCACAACTATTTAATTTCTCTCTAGCGATTAGGTCAGGAATCAGAATACACTAGACGGTTTGGAAGAACCCCGGAAGTTGTAGACCGACCACCGGCCAATCAGAGAAGAGCTGTGACGATATGACGTCAAACTCAAGCGTCTGTCTGGGTCCATTTTGTGGAACAGCACAACAGTAAACAAAGCCGTCGAAATGGATGTAGATGAAGACAGACATTCTGTGTTGGCAACAAATTTGATCAAGGGGAAAGACGTTATTGTTTCACTTCGTGGAAACCGTCTGATGAATCAGGCTATCACAACAGTGGAACGAGAGGAAAAATGTTACTTTTGTTACGTCCAGTTGAGAGTAGGGATGGGCATTCGATGAAATTTTCTTAATCGATCGTCGAGAGAAGAGAAGAGAGAGAGAAGAACGTTTTTATATTAAAATGATCATCATTATTATTACTATCTGCACTACTAATCTGCATAAATAAATTCAACTATACGACAAATAAACCATAACGACTCTAGAGCCACATCAATCCGTTTTAGATTATAATGTGTTTAATTCAGTTTTGCGCAACTCTCACAGAAACAAAACTTAAAACCGCATCGCTAATTTGCATAAACTAAGCGAAGATAAAACTACAGCTCTTGTGTCGCTGATGCGGTTCAATTTCTGTTGGATTAAAAGACATGATTCAGTGGAATACAGGTTAGTGTGACCAGATTTGCATTTGTCAAAACCAGGACACCGTACGGGGGGAGGGAGGTGGGGACTCGTCATCGACATTGCTCGACTCTCACCTGGTGAAACTTTTTCCCACTGGACACCGAAACATATGTGCTGCTTTATACACTGTGCACATGGACTCCCACTTGTCCCGAACGCAACGGAAAGTGTGGAATTTCTTGCACAAGTCATTGTTAAATACACATTTGTACTTTGATACGTTGCAGACTGACCGACTGTTTGTGTCTCGCTCCTTCTGAGTGCAGAGACACATGTACACACCTGTTTGGTCACACTACACACAGCAACCTACAGTCGGTTTGTCGATTAAAATGTACGTAATCGATGAAATTCTTAATGATCAATTATCGATTAATCAACTAATCATGCCCATCCCTAGTTGAGAGGAAAGCATAGAAATCTGCCCTGTCCACAAATGCACAAACTGTTGCATAAACCTTCTGCACGTTTTTCACAAGATAAACTGACGCTTAAAGAGGCTGAAGTCACCTTTGACTTCCTCACAAACCTCAGTGCTGCTCTGTGATTGGTCGCCTGCCACCTGTTGGGTAGAGGTGTGCAAAAAATATCGTAATATCGATAAATCGTATCGTTTAATGTGATGATACAGTATCGATATCGTGGGCTACTGTATCGATATTTCACCAAGAGAATTTTTAGGTGTGTTTTACTAAATTATTTTGTTACAGAGCTACAGTTTTGTTGCTCATTTATGTAACACATTTGATATTTTTACTGTTTTGATGATTAAAATGTTTGTGTTTCATATGAACTTTGCACAAGAAGTGATTTAACAAAGACTTTTAGTATCACAGACATGATTTAGCCTTTATTTTTACTGAACTGTATCGAATCGATTTGAAATATATCATATCGAATCGAAAGTGCACTGTATCGAGATATGTATCGTATCGTGGCCTGTGTATCGAGGTATGTATCGTATCGTGGCCTGTGTATCAAGATATGTATGGTATCGTGGCCTGTGTATCGAGGTATGTATCGTATCGTGGCCTGTGTATCGAGGTATGTATCGTATCGTGACCTGTGTATCGAGGTATGTATCGTATCGTGGCCTGTGTATCGAGATATGTATCGTATCGTGGCCTGTGTATCGAGGTATGTATCGTATCGTGGCCTGTGTATCGAGGTATGTATCGTATCGTGGCCTGTGTATCGAGATATGTATCGTATCGTGGCCTGTGTATCGAGGTATGTATCGTATCACGGCCTGTGTATCGAGATATGTATCGTATCGTGACCTGTGTATCGAGGTATGTATCGTATCGTGGCCTGTGTATCGAGATATGTATCGTATCGTGGCCTGTGTATCGAGGTATGTATCGTATCACGGCCTGTGTATCGAGATATGTATCGTATCGTGGCCTGTGTATCGAGGTATGTATCGTATCATGGCCTGTGTATCGAGATATGTATCGTATCGTGGCCTGTGTATCGAGATATGTATCGTATCGTGGCCTGTGTATCGAGGTATGTATCGTATCGTGGCCTGTGTATCGAGGTATGTATCGTATCGTGGCCTGTGTATCGAGGTATGTATCGTATCGTGGCCTGTGTATCGAGATATGTATCGTATCATGGCCCGTGTATCGAGGTATGTATCGTATCGGCAACTCCTTCATGATACCCAGCCCAACTGTCGGGCCCTTTCGCACCAGGGGCCAAGACGGATTCTCGTGAATTTATGAACTCACCAATATCGCGAGAATCCATTTTGCAACAGAAGCCAGTTCTACTACAAATACTAAACACTAAAAATACTACAACCAGTACAAAAACAATGAGAAATACTAACAATCTCAACAAATCTACTCCTACTACTACAGATTAAAATGATATACTGATACCATATTTTCCCTGCAGTCGTTATTGCTACTATTACCATTGTAAAAAATACTACAACCAGTAAAATAAGATACTACTACCACTACTTCTACTATCAGCACTACATAAGCTGACTAAAAGAATATAGTGCGAGCATACAGCATATTTCCTGTGCAGTCATTGGAGTGACTCTTTGCTTTTAAGCGTCTGGTCCGCCGAGGTTTGAGCCACAAACAATTTATTATTGCGACCTGGAGAGAGCCACCGGAGCGGAGACGGGCCCTTTCTCACCCGGATTCACAGTTTTAGGTTTTGTAAAAGTACAGGAAAACACATAAATATAGGCCTTAAAACGTCTCCTGTCAGTGTATCTGCTCGAGCTAAAAGGCGCTGAGAAATGAGAGGAAATTGTCAGTGAGGTAAGGTTGCAGTTCGGGTGTTTTATCTTCGCTGTATAGAGAGGAGAGGTAATATAGACTTGTGTTGTGAAGTGTAGTGTGTGTTTATATTAAATTTGTTGCATAAGGAGGAAAAATAAGCACAATACAGAACTCAGCGTCAAATATTATGACAAGTGGGTTTCTCTGGGTGGAAGGTTTTATATGATATTACCTTAACCTGTTTCATACAAGATACATGTTCAGTGTAAGTGAGACTGAAACTAAATTACTGCTGCACCGTGTAACTTTTCTGGTGGAAGATTCAGGGTCTGTTTACATGAAAACTTTTTACTTGCAGGTAAAAACGACACAATATTTTATCAGAAGCGCCTTTTGTTTAGACGGTGACCCGAAAACCCTCGTCTGAACGCGGAATAAAAAGTGAAGACGCGACGCCACTTTTGCATCTTCTGTTCAGACCATCATCATATAAACGCAGCCTTAGTGTAGGTGTTTTTTATGGAGTAAGAAAGCTGTCAAAAATATTCGTGCGCATAAAATAGAAATCCGTGCGTATTTGGCTGTAGTTGCGCATAAAATAAATATTTGTAAACTCTCAAATGAGTCCAGTCGTACATAAAATATATTGTGTGTATTTTATCCATCAGAATACGAATTGAAAAGTTACGACGTCATGAATTACAATCACGAAATGAAAATTTACGATTACGCTTTCATCAGTACGAATACGAATTCACAGACGGAACTTTACTGTCAAAAATACGTCATCACTTCACAGACATTATTCATCGAGCAGAAGAAACATCGATCAAGATCAAGACTGCGCAGCTCAAGTTTGTAGCAGAGTAAAAACAGCATCAGTCAGTCTTCATCTCAGCTGCGAGAAATGCAGCTGAAGTGAAGACTGACTGATGCTCGCTGTGGCTGTAGCCGTGAATGTTTTAATCTAAACCTACAGAGAACCTGATATTTGCTAATTAGCCCTGGGATAACGTTACGTCGGATGTTACCAACTGGCTCCACTATGTTTTCTAACATATAGGTGCAATTTCCCGTTCAAAGGAGGTGTTTCTACACAATATTATACAGCAGCGTTCGGTTCCCCAATTCAAGACGTTTTTACAATAGATTTTAATGAACCCACTTGTTGTTCTGTTGTAGCTTCTTGTGCTTTTACTCTGTTTTTACCCTCTGCTACAAACTTGAGCTGCGCAGTCTTGATCTTGATCGATGTTTCTTCTGCTCGATGGATAATGTCTGTGAAGTGATGACGTATTTTTGACAGTAAAGTTCCGTCTGTGAATTCGTATTCGTACTGATGAAAGCGTAATCGTAAATTTTCATTTCGTGATTGTAATTCATGACGTCGTAATTTTTCAATTCGTATTCTGATGGATAAAATACACACAATATATTTTATGTACGACTGGACTCATTTGAGAGTTTACAAATATTTATTTTATGCGCAACTACAGCCAAATACGCACGGATTTCTATTTTATGCGCACGAATATTTTTGACAGCTTTCTTACTCCATAAAAAACACCTACACTAAGGCTGCGTTTATATGATGGTCTGAACAGAAGATGCAAAAGTGGCGTCGCGTCTTCACTTTTTATTCCGCGTTCAGACGAGGGTTTTCGGGTCACCGTCTAAACAAAAGGCGCTTCTGATAAAATATTGTGTCGTTTTTACCTGCAAGTAAAAAGTTTTCATGTAAACAGACCCTGAATCTTCCACCAGAAAAGTTACACGGTGCAGCAGTAATTTAGTTTCAGTCTCACTTACACTGAACATGTATCTTGTATGAAACAGGTTAAGGTAATATAATATAAAAGCCAAATACGCACGGATTTCTATTTTATGCGCACAAATATTTTTGACAGCTTTCTTACTCCATAGTTTTTACTTTGCACTGAAATGTTCCACAGTGCACTAGTCCACTACAAAAAAAAAATATATTTCATTATCAGGGACTTTCCATTTTAAACATTTGTTGACCCAACGCTGAACCCTGAGCTACTCTACAGGGTTCAGAGGAGCGTTGATGATGTCACCTTCAAGTATATATTTTTATTTTTATGTATTATTTTGAAGTAGGCCAATACTATTTTAATGAAAGGACAAAAAACATAGAACTTTTTCAAGATATTTACATTTTTTGAGATGGAATCTTTTAGGTCGTACGCCGAACGCAAACTACGTCTTGAGCTTTTAAATTATTTCAAATCCAACGTTCAAAGCGGTTGAGTTTTTAAATAAATCCTAAACATTTCCAGTCTCTCCCCGCACACTCACGTTTAACCTCTGCCACTCGTCTCCACGGCAACCAACGCAGATCAGACCCGGACAAGCTGCTGTGCATTATCGGCAGAAGTGTGAGAGGATTTTAAACGAGTAAACTTCAGCCTTATTTCAGATTCGCGTGTCCCTGTAAAATCACGATAATTGGTCCTTTGCAGCGTCAACATTCCCAGCTGGAGGCACTGCTCTGTCTGAAGCGCCGTCACGCAAGTTAGATTTTCCTCCGAGCTTGGTTTTAACACAATCTGACGAGAAAGAACTAACTTGGCCGGAGCTACAACACTTGATTTGTGTGGTTAAACAAGTCTCTCACACATAAAATTAGTCACAAGCTCAGTAGCGTTTGCCAGTTTTCCCTTAGGCTACGTTCAGACTGCAGGGATTAATTCAGATTTTTTTGTGAGCTTGTCCACATTTACAACTAAATGTGACTTGCATGTGATCTCCAGAGTGAACTTTAAACGCCCCAAAAGTGTCGAGCACTGGAGGACATGACGACATCAGAACTAAACGCTGGGCTTGTCTCCAAAAATACGGTCCAGTTCTCCGTAAAATAGTAGGGATCGAACAATAAGGAAAATGAAATATGGTGATATCGTATCGTCAAAAGTCTCACAATAATATCGTGGGCTGTCACAATATATCGAATCACAAGTTCCTTTGCTTAAACGCATCGTTTTATAGCAGCAACAGCTTATAAACATCGGGGACTACATATCCCATGATTCATTTCAGCGCAAACAACATGAAGAAATATGTTTTATACTTGAATTATTGGGATTATGACGGAAATAATTCACACCACAATCTTGTCAAGGTATTTTAAAAGCAAAAAAGTGTCCCATCTACAATTATATCAGCCTCTGCAAAGTATCGCAATAAATATCGTACCGTGAGATGCATATCGTGACAATATCGTACCGTGAGATTTGGATATTGTTACATCCCTATAAAATGGACAGGTTATACATCTGCTGCAGCTTCGTTTGTTTTAGACTTTAGCCTCCTTGTATTTGGCCCGTAGGCTCTTTATTTTTTGTTGACATCGGAGCCGCAGTGGGACATTTCCTTGACAATCATTTCAAAAACCGTTCTGATAATACTCCCCTCCAATTTGACCTGAATAAAGCGATCCCCCTAAATATGAACGAACTCGCTAACCTCGCTTTCCCTCCATGGATGAGACTCCAAAACTTATGTTAAGTTTTATTTTGGTAAAACGTAAACAAATGTGCGCAAAGCTGCATTAAACACATTATTACTCATTGTATATTTGAGTCGTCCTAACTTAAATGATCCACCCGCATTCACATTCATGACACACATTCACCAAGACAGGGAGGAAACGCCGGGCGAATTACACCACGATCTGCCGATGGATTGTGGACGCCTGGACTAGAGATCAGTCTCAAGTGTCTTCCATTTGTTTTGCTTAATGCTCCTTATAATACGGTGCATCTTATGTATGAAAAGAGTCGAGAAAATTCAGCATTATTGATATTGCGCCTTATATCATATTTTCCGTACTGTTAGGCGCACTCTTAAACCTCCAACCACATCAAAAAACGCCCCATACACGAATCCACTCGGGTGTCCCAGTACGACTTCAGTAAACTACAAAGCCGCAAACACGCACGGAGCGGACAGCGACCGCGCGGCGAAAAACACTCCACGCCGACGAGGAACAGAACGGAGGAACGAACCGAAAAAGCGAGCGCAACGTGCCGCTTCTAGACACGACTGAACAACTGAGTCACCGCGAACACGCCGACAATCCAGCGACCCCAGACAGCACCTCCCTACACGCCACAACTGAACAAAGCCCAGAGTCACCGTGAACGCCACAAACAAACAAAACCACTCACCCATCACACTGTTGTGTTTCCTTTAAAGTCCTTTTACGGTTTATTTGTGAAAAAAGTTCGAAAATAGACCATTTAATGACAGTGCGCCTTATAATCCAGAGCGACTAATAGTGCGGAAAATACGGTAATCTGTTGCGCTTTATAATCCAGATAACCTTTTGTCAGTCTACATCCTCAAAGCTCAAAATGGTCTGTTCCACCTTGTGATGTCATGAAGTGGAAGTAGTTTTCAGCAAACTTTTACCTTTAGTTCAGCAGAGATTGGCAACTGGCAGGGCTAAAATCATCCGACTGACTCTAGTGAAGGTGTGTGGAGTTTAAAAACACACGGTGGAGCACTTTCTGTATGGAGCACAGTGTTTTCTGCTTGAGAGAAGATCTAAATACGCAGGATTTGTGTGTTTAAACATGTGTGAATGAAACAAAACACAACTCCAGGTCTGTTTGTGACGAGAAAACAACATTATAACATAGATCAGAAAACAGCGATTTATGGATTTTGGACACTAGTTTTTGTGTTTAGCTCAACTTCCAGTGTATTAAAATGCTCGTAGCGGCGTGTACATTTTCGCCCCATTCGACGCGGCGTGTTTGACCTCTGACCTCTTGGTGCTGGAGTGCGGGCGTTGGCTGCTGGCTAGCTGTTGTAGTCCCAAAGCGGGCGAATGGAAGAGGGTCCCGCTGCGACGCAAGAGCTTCTGCTTCATGGCTGTCAGTCCGCACCACTCCTGCACGAATCTCATCACCTGTCCCCATGAAAACACACACACACGCACAAAAAAAAGAAAAATTACCTCATATTCTTCTATAAAACCCCCCGTGCTAGAGCTGCATCTTCTGTGTAAATTGCCTGGACATTGGACTATCTCTAAAACTAAACAATTTGAGCCGGGTATAGAGGTAAACACACATAAATAAAGCTATCAGAAGCGAAAAGAAGATGAGATATAAGCTTTCAAGTAAGATTCAAAGAAAAACGCATTGGCAGGACTACAAACAGCTCCCAGCTCCAACTCCTAATGGGCAATTTAAATACATAATATTACAGGCAAGGTAGGTTTTTCTCTCCACAAAGACGGAGAATGTGTCTATATTGGAAAAGGAGACAGTTTCAGCGCAATCAAAACACCATAAATAACTCCACGTGGGTTTAAATGACTGCATCTTTACTGACGACGGGCTAATGTATTCTTTAGGCGGACCCCGACCTTGGATAAAATGAGGTGGGTCTGTGTCAGGGAGGGCATCTGGTCTAAAAATGGACAATAACATAGAGTATAAGAAGATTATCTATGTTATAATGTTGTTTCCTCATCACAAACAGACCTGGAGTTGTGTTTTGTTTCATTCACACACGTTTAAACGCACAAACCCTGCAGATTTACGCGTCTTCTTAAGAGTTTCTTAGATCTTAGAGGTCGGTTCTCAAACTGAAAACGCTCTCTTCTACCTTGTGATGTCATGTGGTAATACAGGAAGTGCGCCACAATGTTTTTAAACTCCATAAAACTTCACTATCTTCTCCCGTCTAGACCGGTGTTTCCCAAAGAAGAGATTTTTTTTGGGGTCGCCTTGTCACGATATTTAACGTCCAAATAGGCGACTTACGGATTTCTTTTATTGCTGGTTCAATTATTGTTTTTAATTCTTTAAAACTTACTAATCTAAACGACTAAACTAACTGTTCAGAGAGACACGATCGCTCAGTCAACAAAGAAATATCATCATTAATGTTCAATAATGGTCAAATCTGTCTTTATTTTGTGATTTACGGATAATGTTTATTGACTTGGGTCGCAAAGGTTTGTGACTTTTAAAATAAAAAAATTGGGAAACACTGGTCTAGACGATTGCAGCTCCCTCCTCTCCGGTTCTGACTCCAAATCCACCTCCTGCCTCGAACTGGTTCAGAACGCAGCAGCTGGGTTCCTCACTGGGTTTAACAGACATCAACATCTGTTTTAGTTTCCCTTCACTGGCTGCCTGTGTGTTTTAGAATACATTTTAAGAGTTTACGGATCATTTTTAAAGCTCGTTTAGGTTTTACACTAAGTTACATTTCAGAACTTTTAACCCTGTACGAGCCTCCCGCAGCTTTAGATCCTCAGGCAGGTCCTTGTGGCTGTTCCAAAGTCCAAGCCTCGGACAAAGAGCGATCGAGGCTTTTCGGGTCCGGGCACCTCGGCTTTGGAACGACCTGCCTGAGCAGATGAGACTCGCACCATCAGGATCATCTTTTAAGGCTACGTTTATGTGGGGAAGCTGGCCCAAGTTGTCGAAGTAGGAGTCGGATGAAACAATGTCCCGTTACCAAAAATGATTTATTACATCCTTCACCGAGTAGTGGGCAAAATTAAATGACATATTTACAAAAATAACTGTGCTTCACTCAAGCAAAAGCAACAGAAAGTAACGAAACAAAAGAAAATCCCCCACGTGCACCCGGCTGCACTGATGGTGAACCTGTAACTGATTACACTGCCTCTGCTTTTACACAGCCCAGAGAGGAAGTCCCTCCCCATAGGTTTACACCAACTCGCAGGTAAAATTCTTGCATCTTCCTCGTTTTTCTGGTGTGCTGCCTTTGTTTATCGTACGAGGCCTAAATCCCCCTTTAAACCAAACAGTGCTCCAACTCAACTAGAAACACTAAAACCAAAATTCTGAAAACCAATTTGATAAAACAAAAAGAACCAATTCTGAGGCTTCCCTCCACATGGTCTGGGCCAACACCTCCCCCCTGAACCTATAAATACGGCCGCCGAAAGACACGCCTCCTCTTTGTTCCCAGACCATGTGGAGTCACAGGTGAAGGTGGTAAGTTTAAACAAAAATGAATTTAAAGTAACTGTGTGAATGTGATCAATTAAACTAAACAAAGACTATATGATGTCGGTCTGAACAGAAGAGGCAAAAGTGGCGTCGCGTCTTCACTTTTTATTCCGCGTTTAGATGAGGAAATCTGCGTGCAAACGGTGACGCAAAAGTGTGTAGAATTCGATTGTGTATGCACGCCAGGCGGCTCGGTGGTGATGTGTGTGACGTAAACGCATGCGTGACGTGAGCAGATCTGACCAGAGTTTTGCGTCTTGGGCAGCGTAGACGGAAACGCTACTACGGTGGAGACTATTCAACTTTTCCACGCTGGAGGGTGGTTTCAGATTTTTGCGTTTTTAAGCCCCAAAAACACCATCACCGTCTAAACTAAATGCACTTCTGATAAAATTATTTTGTCATTTTTACCCTCAAGCGTACTCGTGTAAAAAGGCCCTTAATCACTTCTTAAAACAAATTTTTATCAGGCCTTCCTTTAACTTGTTTTAGCTCGATTTTATTCCTTTGTCTGATTTTGTTTGCTATTTTTATTGTTCTTTGTGGCTTGTACCGCACTTTGTAAACCTTGTGCTTTCTAAATTAAGATTTTATTATTTATTACTAGAATCATTTGGATAATTTCAGCCCTGGAATTGCCGATCTCTAACAGAACAAAAGGTAAAACGTCGCAGTTAACTTGAAAACTACAGCTTCATGACATCACAAGGTGGGACAGAGCATTTTGAGCTTTGGAGATGTAGACAGACTAATAAAAAAGTGTTACTCAAACAAGTGGGAATGAAACAAAACACAACTCCAGGTCTGTTTTCGAGGATTATAACATGATTTAAACCTCAATTTTGCATAATATGGGATCTTTAATTAAACAAACGCGTTATAATTTTTCATTATTATCTGACTTGTTGCAGAAAAACACGGCTCTCTTAACCACCTGGTCGTATCCGGGTGAGCGCGGCGCCAGAGAAGCGTTAAATCTTCGTCCTGTATTGATTCTGATGGACAGCTGGAGCGTGGCGGCGCGTGAATGATGGAGCAGAGCGGAGGACGCAGCTCGCGCCTCTGCCTCCGCACAAACACATAAACGCGCTGTCGGCAGGTGCGCCCCCTGACAGGACGGGGGCCCACATTAGCCGCCCGGTTCCTCGGGTCGATCCGGGCCGTGATTTGTCCGGTTTAACGATGCCGATAAAAAGGACCAGACATGTCCAAACCCCCGTTCTCAATCACCTCCCACCTAGTGCTATCCGTCGCCGTGGTGACAGAGGTTTAACACGGAGCAGAGGTGGAGAGAGATCACTTATATTTACTATTTCCACAGAGATAACACTTTCTAACGACTGTACCTTAATTAGCCTTAACACAGACTTAATTCACAATTGTTTATTAGGAACGATTCAGGTTTAGTAACTGCTTAATTAACGCACTAAACAACCAGGAGTAATTAAAGGTCCTAGATTACGAAAAACTGACTCTTGTGAGCTTTAAGTCAACAAAACATATCTGGAGTGGTGTTTTGTTTCATTTACACGTGTCTGAGTAACACTTTATTATTAATCTGTCTACATCTACAAAGCTTAAAACGCTCTGTTCCACCTCGTGATGTCGTGAAGCCGTAGTTTACAAGTTACCAGCTCCTTTTACCTTTTTATCCACTGATTCCAGGCTCCAAGAAGCCAAAACCGTGAAAAAAAGTTTCATATTTATTGTGACGTTAAATGAAGAATATGTGGAAACAGTTTCACTAGTATTTTGGCTTTACTTAGCACCATTTAAAAAAATAAACAGGGCAGGATTATGTCTCGAACACGTCACGCCTCACTCATCGTTACTGAAAATGATTCCTGACACTAAACCCCAAAGAACATCTTCCCATAAAGTATTGCGGCCAAGTTTATAGGTCGATACAGTATTTTAATTTTGTCAAGTATTATTAAAAATCAGAAAATAATCACATAATTTCTGCTAAAATAGTCGAAATATGTATTACCTCACAGCTTCTAGACACTCTGTTCTCAAGGTGGTTAAGTTGATTGTCTCTTGTGCAGGTGCTCCAGCTTCAAGATCCTGACATGTTGTTTACATTTTTATTTTGTTCTTTTTACTGTTTTGTGTGTAATTTATTAAAACTCAGTGTTTTTGTAAAGAAAAGCAACTTAAAACGCACATTTCTGAGCCTTTACCCCCCCAGCTCGCGATGCTGCACTACACGCTGTGCATCATGTGCGAAATGGGGAACTACAGAACTGAACGTCCAGAGGAAAAATGCCTGGGCTGAATTTTGG